>NC_086118.1:48016107-48261107 GCF_963921235.1 Mobula hypostoma | reverse complement strand
AACACTGATGCAGACATGCTTTGTACATTTAGTCATAGTCATACTTTATTGATCCCGGGGGAAATTGGTTTTCGTTACAGTTGCACCATAAATAATAAATAGTAATAAGACCATAAATAGTTAAATAGTAATATGTAAATTATGCCAGGAAATAAGTCCAGGACCAGCCTATTGGCTCAGGGTGTCTGACCCTCCAAGGGAGGAGTTGTAAAGTTTGATGGCCACAGGCAGGAATGACTTCCTATGACGCTCTGTGTTGCATCTCGGTGGAATGAGTCTCTGGATGAATGTACTCCTGTGCCCAACCAGTACATTATGTAGTGGATGGGAGACATTGTCCAAGATGGCATGCAACTTGGACAGCATCCTCTTTTCAGACACCACCGTCAGAGAGTCCAGTTCCATCCCACAACATCACTGGCCTTACGAATTTAACAAGGTGCTTTATTAATGCAACAGAGTTAGTCAGTTTTTCAATGTTCGTCATCAGCTGGTTCATACTGTCCGTGAGCTCCCTATCGGTTGCCTCCATATGCTCCAGGATTTGTTTTTTTTAGTTTTAAGTCCTCCTGCGTGAGAGCCAAGAGCATTTCCTTTTAAGTTTTTCTACTCTGTAACTGGGCAAACGCGCACTAAGTGTACCGTTTCCTCTTCGCTTGCTTTCTGTGTGTCCTGCGCATGCCCAGTAGAGGGGATTCGCCCAAATATCCATGTTAGTGTGGACAGAGATATTTTGAAAAACGCTTAGTGTGTACGCCTGTCGTTTTTACTCGAAACTGGCGTTTTCAAAATTATCTGGCGTAGTGCGGACGTAGCCTGAGTCTAATCACTGGACAATTTACAATGACTAATTAACCTGCCAACCGGTAAGTCTTTGGACTGTGGGAGGAAACCGGAGCACCCGGAGGAAAACCATACGGTCACAGGGTGAACACACAAACTCCTTGCAGGCAGCTGTGGGAATTGAACCTGGGTCGCTGGTCCTGTAAAGCGGTGTGCTAACCGCTAGGTTACCGTGCCGCCCCTCGTACCTGCTTTGGCTATTGAACCTGCTTTGATGGCATTGATGTACACCTCAACTGTTCCATCCTACAGGTTGTTAAGAAAACAGGTGAACTATTAGCTCTGTCTCTGGTGGCAATGAATCTCCAATGTCTCTACCCCTATCACCCCTACCTACCCTTCAACTACTTATTAGGCCAGACTTAGAGTCATAGAGTTGTACAGCATGGACTCTGGCCCTTTGGCGCAACTCGTCCATGTTGATCAAGATGTCTAACTGAGCTAGTCCCATTTGACCCACATGCTGATAACCCTTTTTCATCAATGAACCTGTCCGATTGTTTTTGAAAAGTTGCAATTATATCTGCCTTTAATGCTTCCTCAGGCAGCTCATTCTACGTACCCACCACTCTTGCGTGGAAAAACTTGCCCTTCAAATCGCCTTTAAATCTTTCCGCTCTGACCTTAAACCTCTGCCCTGGTTTTTGAAAAAACAAGACTGTGACCAATTGTTGTGACGGGAACAAAGTCACCGGAGAGACACTGAAGCTGGTGGACATAGAAGTGCTAATTCATCAAAAACCGGCAGCAGGTATCATATTCAAGACACTCTTAGAAGAAGAGGCCTGCCTGACCCAATATTACATGACATTTTTATATGCTAAAAGTTCAAAGGTAGTAGCAGGACAATTCTATAGTTACAATGCATCTACAATGCTTCCTTTGAGTTGCGTATAATTTTCAAATACGGCCACCTTTGTACCCACGCATCAGTCACCCAAAATGAATGCCAATCTCCAGTGACTCTCAGCTGCATTTGTGCACAGGCAGACATGTGAGGTCCAGGTGGATTGACCCCAGTCTGCAACTCCAGGAAGCTCATTGTTCAGAGCTGCATCTTTACATTCCATCTGCAGTCCACTTTCAGATCTGAAAAATGGCTGCTGTTAAAATTAATATACTTATACTTATACTTTATACTTTATTGTCGCCAAACAATTGATACTAGAATGTACAATCATCACAGCGATATTTGATTCTGTGCTTCCTGCTCCCTGGATTACAAATCGATAGTAAATATTAAAAATTTAAATTATAAATCATAAATAGAAAATAGAAAAATGGAAAGTAAGGTAGTGCCAAAAAAAACCGAGAGGCCGGTCTGTATATTTGGAGGGTACGGCCCAGATCCGGGTCAGGATCCGTTCAGCAGTCTTATCACAGTTGGAAAGAAGCTGTTCCCAAATCTGGCCATACAAGTCTTCAAGCTCCTGAGCCTTCTCCCGGGGGGAAGAGGGACGAGAAGTGTGTTGGTTGGGTGGGTCGTGTCCTTGATTATCCTTGCAGCACTGCTCTGACAGCTTGCGGTGTAAAGTGAGTCCACGGACGGAAGATTGCTATATATTTGCTATATACCCTAGCTCCAGAATATGCCCTAACACCATATACACCTTTGACATACTGGTCATGAATTTATAAATCTCTAAGTTGTTTTATTACTGTAATATTTACTGAGGGACAGTGGAAAAACTTGTCTTGCAAATTGTTCATATGGAGACAGATCAATTTGTGACTTTAGTGCATTGAGGAATTACAAGGAAAAGCAGAATAAGGTGCCACAGTTACTGAGACAGTGCAGGCAGACAACACGAGGCACTGTCATAAAGAGGTGGATTGTGAGGTCAAGAGTCCATCCCATCTTACTGTAAACTGTTCAATGGTCTCAGAACGGCTCTGAGCCTTGGTTCATTGATTGTGCTGGCTGTTTTACTGAGCCGTACCTCAGGTCACACCTTTATGGTCACCAATCTCTTCCTTCCCCCCGTTTTCACTTCAGGGAAAACAGTCCCATCTTATCCTGTCTCTCCTTCTAACTCAAGCCCTCGAGTCCAGGTAAAATTGTTGTGAATCTTTTCTGCACCCTCTCTAGCTTAACCACATCCTCCCTGGAGAATGGCAATTAGACTACACACAATACTCCATGTGCAGTCTCAGAGATACCCTACTTGGTGCCCCAACTCTTGTACTGAGTACTCTGTAAGATTAAAGGCAAGCACGCCCTACGCCTTCTTCATCACTTTAGGGAGCTGTGTCCTTAAACCTTGCCATTCTTCGTTATGTATGCATGGAGCAGTAGGATTAAATGTTTTTACTGAGTCTAGTTAGTCACTCTGCACGCTGGACAACTTGCAGTGCTTGAGCAACAAACCAAGCCCGCCAAGATGAAAATACGCACACTGGAAAGCCCGTGCTCCGCCCATAGGAGGCCCGGTCGATTCACCATGCAAACAATTGGCTGTATGCGCAGTTGCCACATTCTCGCGATCGATCCAGTACGGCTCACGTGACTTTTGACCCTGTGTACAGGGCAGTTGGGCAGATATTATTTAAATGGGGAGAGAATTCAAAGTTCTGAGATGCAACGGGACTTGGGAGTCCTTGTGCAGGATACCCTTAAGGTGAACCTCCAGATTGAGTCGGTGGTGAAGAAGGCGAATGCAGTGTTGGCATTCATTTCTAGAGGAATAGAGTATAGGAGCAGGGATGTGATGTTGAGGCTCTATAAGGCGCTGGTGAGACCTCACTTGGAGTACTGTGGGCAGTTTTGGTCTCCTTATTTAAGAAAGGATGTGCTGATGTTGGAGAGGGTACAGAGAAGATTCACTAGAATGATTCCGGGAATTGGAGGGTTAACATATGAGGAATGTTTGTCCGCTCTTGGACTGTATTCCTTGGAGTTTAGAAGAATGAGTGGGGACCTCATAGAAACATTTCGAATGTTGAAAGGCATGGACAGAGTGGATGTGGAAAAGTTGTTTCCCATGATGGGGGAGTCTAGTATGAGAGGGCATGACTTAAGGATTGAAGGGCGCCCATTCAGAACAGAGATATGAAGAAATTTTTTTAGCCAGAGGGTGGTGAATCTATGGAATTTGTTGCCACAGGCGGCAGTGGAGGTCAAGTCATTGGGTGTATTTAAGGTATCTGAGTAGCCAGGGCATCAAAGGTTATGGTGAGAAGGCAGGGGAGTGGGATTAAATAGGAGAATGGATCAGCTCATGATAAAATGGCGGAGCAGACTCAATGGGCCGAATGGCTGACTTCTGCTCCTTTGTCCTCTGGTCTTATGGTTTTATAACCTCTGCAACGTTGCGCTTTCACTTGCCTCACAATTGGTGAATGGTAATCTGATGTATCTCTGACCCATGCCGGCTCTCCTAACACACTTTATCATTCCACATCTTTCTTCTGTCCCAAACTCTCCAGCCCTCCAGGCAAAATGACACAAGCCTGCCTGTAATTTGAGTTTCATCCTTTGTTTAACCAAGAGAGGTGTTTGCCAATTTCATTGGAATGTCACTCAGCTTGATTCAGCCCAGGTTGTGGTGGAGAAGGATTTTGCAGTGCCCTCGACCAACTGTGTCACTGTCTTTTGAAATCATCAGAGGCTTGTGCACGTCAGCACCCATGTATCTTTTCATCATGTCTTTCCATCCTATGATGAGGTTTTCTGCCCCATGTAAGTTGTTTTTAGAGATAGTATTGTAACAATGGTTTTGCTGTAAGAATTCTTCTTCTTCCAACATCAGTTTCTACCACCATTGGTAACTTGACCATATCCTTTGCTCCCTCCCGTCAATGTTGAGCAGTGCTTTATTCACTATCCATTAAAGATGGCGCTGGTAACTGGCAACTTCGCGTGTGCTCTCCCGAGCAAACTGCCCTCATTATACTGTTCTCATTTTCCTTCTTTGAACCTCTTACTGGTTAGTATTAACTTTAAAATCTCCCAGTCGTGGTTTTCCTGTTGGTTCTGAACTTCATACACTCTTCCCATCTCGATTTCTTTCTGCCTCACCACACTTCTTTATTTCCCTTTAATCCAACCCATTTCATTCTTGTTCTTCTGCTTTTTAGATTAGACTTGTTCGTGCAAAGTCATTTCCCCCCAAACCATTTCTATTCAGCGTACATCTTTCACAAGTTGTTCCTTTCTCACGAAGCCTTTCATGTCTGAGATCTGCTCTCCTGAAATCCAATGCGTCAGCTGTTCCAAACTTTCAATATTATCAACTTACAGCAGAGAAGAATGCTGGCTTTCCGGTTTTTGGGTTGCTAGTTTTGAGAGTTGAGTTTATGATTACTGACATATGTCATGGAATTTGTAGTTTTGTGGCAAGAGTACAGTGCAATACATCAAACATTACTTTTAGTTACAATTGTGGGAATGCTATATTGGCGCCAGAATGTGTGGCGACATTTACAGGTGTGTGTTGTTGGTTGTTGACTCAAACGATGTTTCGATGTATGTGTGATAAATAAACTTGAATCTTGAATAAGAAATGCATATTTTTTCAAAAAAAGTGTTAAAAGAGTAAAATAGTGAGGTAATGTTAATGGAAGAATAAAAATTGAGTTTAGTTCTTCTTTCCCTCTGCCGTCAGATTTCTGAATGGACATCAAACCCATGAACACTACTTCATTACTTTCTCATTCCCTTTTTTTTGCACTACTGATTTAACTAATTTATTCAGTTTTTTCCTTTTTTCTCTCTATTATGTATTGCATTGTACTACTGCTACAAAGTTAATACATTTCATGACATATGCCGGTGATATTAAAACTGATTCTGATCTCCTCCCTGATGGTTGTACTGAGAAGAGGGCATGTCCTGGATGGTGAATGATGATGTCACCTCTCTTGGGGCACTGCCATTTGGAGATGTCTTTGCTCTTCCTGGCCTAGTTTTCTTCACCCACTGGTTGATGCTGTGAATTAGTCTGGAGCTCTCTTTTGCAGTGTGCATCCTAAGCCACACCTCAACTGCCCTTTGTCCAGGCCTGGTTAATGCATGGGCTGAGACCGGTGCACGTTTGGACAAGCCCTGGTACTTGTTAGTGCAGCAACCTGGGTTTGATTCGGATCCCTGGTGCTGCCTGTGTGGAGTTTGCATGTTCTCCCTCTGACTGCTTTGGTTTTTGTTAGGGACTTCCGCTTCCTGCCCCTTCTCAAAGATATGTGGGTTGTTTGGCTCTTTGGGTGCTTAAAAAGGTGTGTGGTGTGTTGGCCTTCATATGTCAGGAGCCCTGAGGTAATGCTGCAGCTCTGTAAAACCCCGGTTAGACCACATCTGGAGTGTTGTGCTCAGTTCTGGTTGCCTCATTATAGGTAGGGCATGCAAGCCTTAGCGAGGGTGCGGGGAGACTTGCCAAGGTGCTGCCTGGATTAAAGAGCAGATCTGAGGTTAGGCTGAGCAAGCTAGGGCTTTTCTCTTGGAGTGAAGGAGGATGAGAGGCGTCTTGATAGTGGTGTACGAGATACATAGATGGTGGGCAGCCGGAGACATTTTCCCAGGGCAGAAAAGGCTAATACAAGGAGGTGTTCGACAGAAAGTACAGAGGGAAGGTTTTTTTTGACGCAGGGAGTGGTAGGTGCGTGGAATGTACTGCCTGGAGTGGTAATAGAGGTGCCTTAGAAAGGCACCATCCATCATTAAGGACCACCATTACCCAGAGGATACCTTCTTCTCATTGCAACCATCGGGAAGGAGACACCAAAGCCTGAAGGCACACTCTCAATGATTCAGGAACAGCTTCTTCCCCTCTGCCGTCCGATTTCTGAATGGACATTGAACTCATGACCACTACCACACTACTTTTTTTAATTTCTGGTTTTTTGCACTACTTTTTTTTAACTTAAATTTTTAATGGGTATATATAGTGTAATTTTTTTTCCTCTATATTTATTTATCTTGTATTTCATTGCACTGCTGCTGTGAATTTCATGACATATGCCAGTGATATTAAAGCTGATTCTGAAATACAGTAGGGACATCTAAGATCTCTTGGATAGGATGAAAGAAAAATGGAGGGCTATGTGGGAGGGAAGGGTCGGCTTGGTCTTGGAGGAGGTTAAAGGGTCAGCACAGTATCATGGACCGAAGGGCCTGTACTGTGCTATAATGTTCTATGTTCTAATGCAGCTGAGTGGTAGGAGAACTGGGAAAGGAGAGTTGGGGCCAAGCAGTTAATAAGTGCGTGAGAAACTAGGTTACAGATAAATGGGAGAATGTCATTGGAAGGCTAGCATTGGCTAAATGGGTTGAATGGCGTCTTTATTTGTCTATTAAAGGAACATGAGCTGAGCTCTCTGAGGACAGTGCTGTATGTTGTCTCTCGCTCTTCTGTCAAACAGATTGAGCGTCAACGTTCCCTGATAGAGGTATGCAAGATGGTAAGAGGTGTGGACAGAGTGGACAGCCAGAGACATTTTCTAGGGGTGCATATGGCTAATACGAGAGCACATAATTTTAAGGTTATTGGAGGAGAGTATAGTCAAAGATATCAGAGGTAGATTGTTTTTTGCACAGAGAGTATTGTGTGCATGGAGCATCTTGCCGGGGTGATGATAAAGGCAGATGCATTAGAACATAGAAGAGTACAGCACAGGAACAGGCAATTTGGCCCACAGTGTTGTGCCGAACCAGCTAATATGCAAATCAAATGCAACCAAACATTAACCCCTCCTGCCTGCACAACGTCCATATCCCTCCATTTATGTGCCTATCTAAACGCCTCTCATGTATTTGGCTCGGCCACCATACTAGCCAGTGCACTCCAGGCATCTTCGACTCTCTGAGTATAAAACTTGCCCCTCACATCCCCCTCTCACGTTCAATGCATGCCCCCTGGTATTAGACATTTCATCCCTGGGAAACAGATGCTCCCTGTCTACTCTATCTACCTCTAGCAGATTTCCCCTCAGCCTCCGGTGCTCCAGAGAAAACACCCCAAGCTTATCCAGCCTCTCATGATAGCGGATGCCCTCTAAACCAGGCAGCATCCTGGTAAACCTCTTCTGCACCCTCTCCATAGCCTCAACATCCTTCCTGTAGAAGGGTGACCAGAGCTGCATGCAATACTCGAGATGTGGCCTAACCAGAGTTTTATAAAGTTGCAACATAGCCTCTTGGCTCGACTAATAAAAGCAAGCATTCCATAAACCACCTTATCGACATGTTTAGCCACTACCAAGGAACTATGGGCTTCAATCCCAACATCTCTCTGCTCAGCACCACTGCTAGGGATCTTGAATTAGGGGCATTTATGAAACTTAAATGGGCACATGGATGATAAAAAAAAAAGGAAGGATGTGTGGGGGGGGGAAGGGTTAGATTGATCTTAGACTAAGTTAAAAGATTGGCACAACATTATGGGCTGAAAGGCCTTTACTGTACTGTATGTAGTGTGCTATGTTCTTATAACTGTCATTGACTAAGTTCAGAGCCTTTTGATGAGAAATGCTATTTTGTGAAATGTCTGAAGATCAGTGAAGTTCAAAGTAAATTTACTATAATGATATCTATATGTCACCATATACTAACCTGAGATTCATTTTCTTGGGGGCATTCACAGAACAAATAAATAAAATCGAATCAATGATAAACTACGCACAAAGACTGACAAGCAACCAAAGTGCAGAAGAAAATAAATACAAAGAAAATCTAATAGTAGTAAATAAATAGTATTGAGAACATGAGTTGCAAAGTCCTTGAAAGTGAGTCCACAGGTTGTGGAATCAGTTCAGCATTGAGGTCAGTGACGTTATCCACGCCAGTTCAGGAGCCTGATGGTTGAAGGGTTATAACTGTTCCTGATCCTGGTGGTGTGGGACCCAAGTCTCTTGTACCTGCTTCCCAATGGCTGCAGCGAGAAGAGAGTGTGGCGTGGGTGGCAGGCGTCCTTGATGACGGATGCTGATCTAGAGGTCATTATCTCGGAGTAATTACGATAGCAATCTAACCTGCTCTTCTTCCTCTTTCAGGTCTCTGGACTTTCCTGTGGTTTGTTGGCTTCTGTTTCCTCACCAATCAATGGGTGTCGGTTATTACCCTGCCCCCTATAGGGTCGGATAGTGCCCGGTCAGCCATTGCCTTCTCCTTCTTCTCCATCTTTAGCTGGGTAAGTAGAAAACGGCCAGCTGGTGGTGTAGTGGCATCAGCACTGGACTTCAAGGCAGACGGTCCGGAGTTCAAACCCAGCCGGGTCCCAACCTGGGCAGCAGCAGCATCTGTACGGAAGAAAGGCCTGGCAATCTGCTTCTGTGAAAACCCCATGGACCCTGTGGTCCATGGAGGTCACAAAGAGTCAGACTGAACAACAACGATAACAACAAAAGTAGAAACAGCTTCGGTAAAGCAACTTCTTAGATGCCAGCAGCTTTGAAGGCACCCTCTTCTCAGGGGAGAAGATGGTGCCTTCAATGAGAGGCCATGCCCTCTTCTCAATACTATCATTGAGCAGGAGGTACAGGAGGCTAGGGTCTCACTCCACCAGGTTCAGGAATACAACCGTCAAGCTTCTGAACTGGTGTAGATAACTGCACTCACTGCTACTCTGAACTGCCTCTACAATCTACAGACTCCCTTCCTGGGACTCTTTACAACTCGTGTTCTCAATATTTTTTTGGTTGCACGGTTTTATCTTTTTGTTTGCATATTGGTTGTTTGTCAGTCTTTATTTATATAAAATTTAACATAAATTCTATTGTATTCTTTATTTTCTTGTAAAAGCCAGAAAGAAAATGAATCTCAAAGCAGTATATGGTGACATATATGCACTTTGATAATAAATTTACTTTAATCTTGGAAATCAATTAAGTATTGAAATGCATAACTCTCTTCGTCACCCGCTATTCAGACCAAACTAAAACACATGTAGTTCCTTCTTCTCCAGCGGTTTACCTTTTCCACCTGTCACCTCACAGCTTCTCACTTCATCC
Organism: Mobula hypostoma; assembly: GCF_963921235.1. Taxonomy (NCBI): domain Eukaryota; kingdom Metazoa; phylum Chordata; class Chondrichthyes; order Myliobatiformes; family Myliobatidae; genus Mobula; species Mobula hypostoma. The sequence continues at coordinate 48,251,324 of NC_086118.1, read as the reverse complement.
TCCCCCTTCCCCCACACACCTACCTGGCTTCACATATCACCTTCCACCTTGTACTCAATTCCCCTTTCCCCCACCACCTTATTATAGCTTCTTCCCCCTCCCTTTCCGGTCCTGATGAAGGGTATTGGCCCGAAACGTTGACTGTTCATTTCCCTTCATAGATGCTGCCTGACCTGCTGAGTTCCTCCAGCATTTTTTTTGCGTGAGAGACTATGACCTAATCTCTTGTACTGAAGTGACTACGTCTGGGTAGTTACCATGCATCCCATTCCCTACTGCTGATGTTATCCTTAAATGCACACCTCTTAACTTTTAGTTTAGTTTCCAACAGCAGAGATGGTCAGAAAGTTAAGTCGACCTGTATCAGAGGTGCTGCTTATGCAGGGCCCTTAACATTGCCTTTGCTCCCGCCCATCCACCTCACGATCTCTTTGACCCCCTAACATCAGGCAGAAGGACTACTAGGATCGGAAGCAGCTTCTTCGCCCGGACTATGAGACTGCTGACCTCCCTGACTCTACCCGTATCTTATCAAGTACCAGCAGAGTAATACTGTTTACTTTCTAAGTTGTGTCGTAAATGCCAATCTATTGGAGCATATTTTATTATTTGTAAATTTATTTGTAGTAGTGTTACCTTATGGGTGTTGTACTGCGTTGTGCACCTTGGTCTGGAGGAACGTTTCGTGGTATACATGTAGGCATTTGAAATGACGGTAAGCTTGAACTAGAACTTAAGTTGTTGCCCACACTCAGAAGGGACTGACGCTTTCAGCAGATTTCGGCTGTTATCTCCAATAATATAATTCCAGCCTTATGATCAGCAATTAGAGTAATTGGAAGAGGGAAGACCTCACGAGTTCAAATTCTTTTTTTCGTAACGTGAAATCAGAATCAAATAAAGGGCAAATGGTCCACTTTGCATGTTTCAGGAGTTAACTGCAACTTTCAAAATACTCAAAAACAAAAAAACCCCACTTTCCTGCCACCAGAACGTACATTCAGTGGCCACTTTATTAGGCATACCTGGTTCATGCAAACACCTAATCAGCCAATCGTGTGCGGCAACTCAGTGCATTAAAGCATGCAGACATGGTCAAGAGATTCAGTTGTTGTTCAGACCAAACATCAGAATGGGGGAGAAATGTGATCCAAGTGACTTTTCCTGTGGAATAATTGTTGGTGCCAGATGGGGTGGTTTGAGTATCTCAGAAACTGCTGACTCCTGCGTTTTTTCGCACACGACGGTCTCTAGAGTAGGGGTTACCAACCTTTTTTAAGCTGTGGACCAATACCATTAATCCACTACTTACATTTAGAAAGCATTAATAGCCAACAGGTAAGACTGAAAAGCAGGAAAAAGACTACAGTCATGCTTAAAAAGAAACCCTGCCAACATTTAATAATGTATTACTATGATATGCTGGACTTGGCATTTTTGAGCTTAATTAATTTGGTATTTAAAGACTTGCTTCCTGAGCAAGAGAATCAGCCTCAACAGGTAACAGGAATGGGTTGAAGTACAGATGAGATGTGCAGTGCGAATCAACAGAACAGTGGTTATTAAGGAACATTGACGTACTACCTTTTAGTGAGAAAGTTAATTTAGTGTGACAAAGTCCATTTAGCCACTGCCATTTTAGTTCCATTTGGTTCTTGATCCAGTTGGAAGGTGATATTTGCATAGAGGTAGATGATGGATACTTTTTTGATCCCAAAGGAAATTGTCACAGTAGCATTACAAGTGCACAGATGTACAAATATTAGAAGAGAAGTAAGAAAGAATTTAAAAAAAATTTACCTCAGACAGTCTTACTGAAGGGGGTCATCACTTCCCTGAACATGGGTTGATTCATTATAGAGCCCTAATGGCCGAGGGTAAGAGTGACCTTGTATAACACTCTTTGGAGCAGTGCAGTTGTCTTCAGTGTGGGAACCATTTTCCACAAGTCATTTTGTGTCTGTATTCACTAAGATATACACCCAGTGGCCACTTTCCTTAGGTATAGCTGTGCACCTGCTTATTAATGCAAATATCTAATCAACCAATCATGGGACAGCAACTCAGTGTATAAAAGCATGCAGACATGGTCAAGAAGTTCAGTTGTTGTGCAGCTTAACATCGAATGGGAAAGAAATGTGATCTGAGTGACTTTGATTGAATGACTTTGGTGCCAGACAGGGTGGTTTGAGTTCTCAGAAAGTTCCCTTGGGATTTTCGCACGCAAGTGTCTAGGATTTACAGTGCAAAAAAAAACACCCAGAACACATCCAGTGAGCGTCAGTTCTGCGGGCAAAAACACCTTGTTGATGAGAGGGGTCCAAAGAGAATAGTCAGACTGATTCAAGCTGACAGGAAGGCGACGGTGACTCAAAGAGCCACATGTTACAACGGGTGTGCACAGGAGCACAACACATCGAACCTTGAGTGGCTAGGGTACAGTAGCAAAGACCACAAACATCACTCACTGGTCGACAATCATCCCCAGCATCAGAGACTGTTGTATGGCTGTACAGAAGCAAATAGTAGATTGCGAACAGCCAAAGATGGCGAGACCAGCTTCCAAGGGGAGGGATCATTTATAGGCCTTTGAGTACCAGTCAAATATTTTGGACCAAAATCCAGTCAGTAATAGGCAAAACTAAAAGGTGTGTGACAACATGGCCTCCGTCCCTTGGCATCTGTCACACATTGGCGAGACAGAAGGGTAAATCCTGTGCAATCTAAGTTTAGAGTAGTGGAGACGGTGGACAACTTTAAACTGGATCAGTTGGTTGTCTGCTGTTAACAGAGCAAGCCTGTATCATAGACAAACTCTTGTCCAAGGCAGCTTCAGATAATTCAATGCCCAACTCCTCTCTCTCTAGGCGTCTCTAATCTTCACAGTAATCTTCACTGGTCACTTTATTAAGTACTATAAATGCATACTTTGGTAATGCATTCTTGAATCGTCACTCTGGTGAGTGTCAGTTTCTAGATGTCATTTAAGTGGTAAAAAAAAAAGTTCTTAGGAAGCGCGTTGTAATCCCTTCATTTTAAAGGAGGAATTTCTTTAGCCAGAGGGTGGTGAATCTGTGGAATTCATTGCCACAGATGGCTGTGGAGGCCAAGTCACTGGGTATATTTAAAGTGGAGGTTGTAGATTAGTAAGGGTTTCAAATTTTACAGGAAGAAGGCAGGAGGATGGGGTTGAGAGTGGAGCTAATAAATCAGCCATCATAGAATGGTGGAGCAGACTCGATGGGCTCCTATGTCTTATCATCTTTTCAACTCCACTCTCACCTCGTATATATCAGCAGATGGAGCTAATAGTTTCCTTTTCCTGATGTGAAGTTGCACAAAAATAATTCATGATGTGAGGGTATGTCTGTGAATTCAGCTGCTTCCTGAGTTCACTGTTTTAATCAAGTCGAGTTTAATCAGGTTCAAGTTTAATAATCATTCAACCTTGAGTGAATATAGCAAAAAAAAGTAAACACGAGGAATTCTGCAGATGCTGGAAATTCAAGCAACACACATCAGATTTGCTGGTGAACGCAGCAGGCCAGGCAGCATCTCTAGGAAGAGGTACAGTCGACGTTTCGGGGGAGACGAAGGGCCTGACGAAGGGTCTCGGCCCAAAACGTCGACTGTACCTCTTCCTAGAGATGCTGCCTGGCCTGCTGCGTTCACCAGCAAATCAAAAAAAAAGTGTTTCTTTGGGCCAAGGTGCAAAATGTATTACCCACTGCACACAGCACAAATAATTACAATTTAAAAAAAATATGGTCACAAAGAAAAAAAAATATTGCCCAGGTCCCTGAGTGTTCAGCTTGTCCTTCCATGGAGCGAGTACTGGAGGATAGTGCTGGGAGGGGTCATTCCCCCCACTTCCAGGGATTCCAGCGTGCTCACAGAGGCCTCTTTCACACCACCTTGGGCGTCTCCTCTCCTGGATGACTGTAACAGGCCTGATGCTCATCACAACCAAGGCAACACAGCTCCCCCGCCATCAGTCTCACCACCGAGCTGGTAAACCGGACTTGCAGTGCTCTACGTTACCAATGCCCAAAGGGGTCTTGCGATCACAATATAGACATCCAAGACAATCACTCACAGGTTTTTTTTTTGAACTTGTGCCGTCTAACAGTACACAGCAGTTCCACGCAACAACACGGCAAGGGTACGCTCCATCACTATTGGGCAACTTGATGAGTGGTGCATTGATTGAGTGAGAAATCCATGTTGTATGCAATACTTTACCAATGCTCCTGTGATCCTGGGTCAATTTGAAAGTCTTTGCTAGGACAAGGACCACCAAAGTCTTGAAAAGTAAATGTCCATTTTCCTTAAGTATTGAGTCGCCAGGAATATGTTGGGCAATGTTACCGGATTGTACTGGAGGCACTGTCTGTCCCCTGCAAGCTGCTACTTTAAAAGTTATTTGCATCACATATACACAAGGTACGGACAGTAAATATTTACAAGGCAGTAAGTATTGTCAGTTTAAAATGTGGTTACCACCGTCTATAAAAGACCACCCTCCAAAGTCCCCCACTGTACCCATTGTGACCGCGTGCTCCCTCTCCAGGGACAGCTGGTGCACGAATGTATGCTCGGAAAAGGGGCAGGCAGTCGGCCCGGGCAGCGCCCGCCACTTTCCGCTGCCCAGTCCAGTGAACGGCCATCTTGGCCAGGCCCAGGAGCAAGCTCACCCCAGGAGGTCCACCTCACACGCCCCCCCCCGTCCCCTTCCGAACTGGGTGCCCGTGTATGCGAGGAGCGCGGGACTGAAGCGCAGGCAGAACCTCAGCAGCACCCCCTTCGGAAGCCCAAAGGGGGGGGGCTGCAGCCTCTCACGTTCTGGGTAAGCGTGGTGCACTGACTTCTCTGGCCCACAGAATGGACGGGTGGACGGGGTGTTGGTGAACTTGCTCAAAAACTTGTTGTACGGTACTGCCCGATGCAAGACCTTTCAACCCAGGTCTGCGACAGTGACCAGATCTGTCTGCTATTGAGTGTAAGGCAGCGGGGTGGGGACTGAGCACATGATTGATATCCTGTTAAACAAACAGAGTTGCTGTATGAAGACCAGGTGCAGTGAGAGGTTTTGTGTTAAAGATCTTAAAGATTGGCTTTATTTGTCACAAGTTTATGGATTTTAATGGTCTAAGAACCTGAATCCCTCCTTCCTGCACCAGGAGGTTCTGGTCCCCTAGAAAGATTGAAAGAGAACAAAGAAAATTAAAAATGCTTGCATATTGTAGAGACATTAGGCAGGAATTCACCTACATCAGGCCTCTTCAGCAACTTTTAATCTGATGTAATCACTTTCCTTGTCAAAAGTAATGACATGGAACAATTTGGATAGATAAAATTGTGTAGCAAGATTTTGTCATATGGTTACCAGGCACAACGAGACGCTGGATACACACACAGAAACCTTTTTGGATTTCAGTATGGTCTTTGTCCTTGAATAGATTTGTGCAAGATCAGACCTTCACACATTTAAGCTGTAAAATGGAGAATGGCAGATCTGGGCTGAATGGCCTTGCTCGTTTACAAAGATGTTGCTGGGACTTCAAGACATGAGCTATAGGGAAGAGTTGAGTAGGTTAGGAATCTGTTCCCTGGAGTGTAGGAGAATGGGGGGAGATTTGATAGAGATATACAGAATTATGAGGGGTACAAATAGGGTGAATGCAAGCAGGCTTTTTTTTCCACCGAAGTTGGGTGAGACTGGACCTAGAGGTCATGAGTTAAGAGTGAAAGGTGAATATTTAAGGTGAAACGGAGGGGGAGCTGCTTCACTCGGAGGGTGGTGTGAGCGTGAAGTGAGCCGCCAGTGGAAGCGGGTTCCATTTCAACATTTAAGACAAGTTTGTATGAGCACCTGGATGGGAGAGCTACCATCCGGGTGCAGGTCGATAGAAATAGTCAAAGTAATAGTTTGGCACAGACTAGATGGGCCAAAGGGCCTGCTTCTGTGCTATAGTTTTATATGACTCTGTGAAACATACAGTGAAATATGTCATTTGTGTCAACAGCCAACTCAGACTTAGGGTGTGCTGGGCACAGTCTGCAAGTTTCACCGTGCTTCTGGCACCAACAGAGCATCCCTGCAACTTGCTGACTCTAACACATTCGTCTTTTGAATTTGGGACGAAACTGGAGCACTTGGAGGAAACCGATGTAGTCACATGGAGAACGCACAAACTCCTTACAGGCGGCAGGGGAAATTGATCCCCGAGTTGGCGCTGTAAAGTGCGGTGTGATCCACTGTGCTATCGTTCTGCTACGGGCTATGCACGCTGCGCTGCCATTGAGTTCCCAGGAGACGGGCAGTGGTGGATGAGCTTCCAATTAGGCCTAATTGGACCCCGTGAGAGTTCTATGTGGATGGAGAAAACTCCCTGGTGTTTCCATTAAGGAAACACGAGAGAGAAGCCTTAGTAAAGAATTGGGCATGTGGGACTGAGGTGAGGAAAAATATCTTTGCAGAGAATGGTTGAGTCTTTGGAATGTTTTTACTCCAGCAGCTGTTGAGGCTTGTGTATTCAGTTCCATTAGAAAAGAGATTGACCTGGATATTAAGGGAATTGAGGGATATGGAGCTCTTTCAGTGACCACTCTGCATCTAATCAGAGCTTTATTTGTTTGTATTGTACACCTTTTTTATGATTGCAAGTCACTGCTAGATCCTAAAAACATCAACTACTTCAGATAGATGAAGTGTAAAAGAGAGGCGAGAGTGACATCGGACCGCCGGAAAACGATGCTGGAGAGTTGGTAATGGATAACAAAATGGCGGATGAACTGAATAAGTATTTTGCATTACTCTTCACTGTGGAAGACACTAGCAGTATGGTGGAAGTTCCAGGTGTCTGGGGCACGAAGTGTGTGAAGTTAGCATAACTAGAGAGAAGGTTCTTGGGGAAACTGAAAGGTCTGAAAGTAGATAAGTCACCTGGACCAGATGGTGTACTTGCTAGAGTTCTGAGAGAGATGGCTGAAGAGATCGTGGAGGCATTAGTAATGATCTTTCAAGAATCACAAAATTCAGGAATGGTTCCTAAAGGCTGAAGAGTTGCAAATGTCACTCCATTCTCCAAGAAGGAAGAGAGGCAGAAGAAAGGAAACTATAGACCAGTTACAGAAGGACTTGGATTAGGAGAATGGGCAAAGAAATGGCAGATGGAATATAGTGTTGGGAAGTGTATGGTCATGCACTTTGGTAGAAGAAATGAAAGTGTTAACTATTTTCAAAATGGAGAGAAAATATGATAAAAAAACTGAGGTGCAAAGGAACTTGGGAGTCCTTGTGGACGATTCCCTAAAGGTTATTTTGCAGGTTGAGTTCATGGTGAGGAAGGCAAGTGCAAAGTTAGCACTCATTTCAAGAGGATTAAAATTATAAAAGCAGTGATATAATGTTGAAACTTTTTAAAGCACTGGCGAGGCCTCACTTGGAGCAGTGTGAGCAGATTCAGGCCTGCTTTCTTAAAAAGGATGTGCTGAAACTGGAGAGAATTCAAAGGAGCTTCACGAAAATGAATTCAGGATTGAATGGCTTGTCATATGAAGAGTGTTTGATGGCTCTGGGCCTGTATTCACTAGAATTCAAAAGAATGAAGGGTGACCTCATTGAACCCTATCAAATGGTGAAAGGCCTTGATCAAGTGGATGTGAAGAGGATGATTCCTGTGGTGGGAGAGTCGAAGTCCAGAGGACACAGCCTCAGAATAGACGGGCGCCCATTTAGAATGGAGACGAGGAGGAATTTCTTTAGCCAGAGAGTGGCGAATCTGTGGAATTCTTTCCCACAGGCAGTTTTGGGGGCCAAGTCTTTATGTATATTTAAGGCAGGGGTTGATAGATTCTGGATTGATCAGCGTGAAGGGATATGGGGAAAAGGCAGGAGATTGGGGCTGAGAAGAAAAATCAGCTTTGCCATGATGAAATGGTGGAGCAGACTCGATGGGCCAAATGGCCTAACTGCTCCTATATCTTATGGTTTTATGATCTTTTGGACTATCCCATCAGCGAGTTGCTCAATGATGTCGGAGCTGGGCTTATTGCATGCTTTTGTGTTTTCGCCTGGACTTATGAACAGTTGGATGGTGCCCGGTCCAAAAAAGGGTGCGAATGATTGTCTTGGAGTTTATATTGTGAATGCAAGACCCTGTTGGACACTGGTAATGTGGAACAGTGCAAGTCCAGTTCACTGGCTCAGTGGTGAGACCGATGGCGGCGGAGCTGCGTTGCCTCGATTGTGCTGCAGACTAGGCTAGGCCGCGGGGTCACCTGTTGGAGTCACGTATGGGAGGAGATGCTGAGCCGGTGAGGGAGAGGCCTCTGAAATCTGAACCGAGGGGGCAGGCCCTCCTGTTGGTGCTGTACTTCGGTGTGCACTCAGTAAAAGAACAAACTGGATGCTCAGGAACTTGAGCTATTTTTTTTTCTTCATGACGTGTTTTTTTTTCTGAAATCACAGCCACCTTATGTACTATGTGCAGTGTGTTGTGTGCTGTTGGTAATATGCTTTGCACCTTGGCTCCGGAGGAACTTAGTTTCGTTTGGCTGTATTTCGGTATGGTTAAAGATCAGCCATGATCTGGAAGGAACTGTGGAGGTGGCAAAGAGCCAAATGGACACCACCTACAACTCTTTCTTTCCTAAGCTCCACCATGCCACCTTCTTTTTTGGTCTGATACCGCAGAGCATTTTGGGCACGCTGTTGAACTTAACACGTTCAAAGCTTGTGTACAGCTGACCCTTGCGTTACGGGGATATGAAGGTGGGTGGGGGCGCAGGGTGGGACATCACTTTCCTAGAAGCTGATCCATATTGTCACTTTCTGTAATGCAAATCTGCATTACCTGCATGTGCATTAAGAAATATGAATTTGAAAACAAAAATCAGTTTTGTTTTTATTTGTATTTACTTTTATTCATGCAAGTTCAGTGAAGACAATTTGTATTCTATAATTCAAGTATTGTGGATTGTGTGAGGGCATATTTCTGTTACCCAAATGGCTTTAACACTGGGGTTGGGGGAGCATTTGTGGTGCATAAAAAGAAGTCCAAAACTCAAGATATTATATGTTAAGCAAAAGGGTGAATGGTACTGCACAGAATCCTTGCAAAACCAGAAGTTTTTGTACTTATCAGGGGGCATAATTTTTAAGGTGTTTGGGAAAGTACAGCGGATTGTCAGAGGTAAGTTCTTTACACAGAGTGGTGAGTGCATAGATCACTTTGGTAATGGTAGAGGCAGATACATTAGGGGCATTTGAGAAACTTAGATGGGCACATAGATGATAGAAAAATGGAGGGCTATATTAGGGGGAAGGGTTAGATTGATTAAAGTTAGAGTAGGTTAAAAAGTTGGCACAACATTGTGGGCCGAAGGACCTATACTGTGTTGTACATTTCTATGTTCTAACAGAACTGAAGCCCAGCTCTTGCGCTGAGAGGATTTTTGTGGGACAGGGATGTTCCATCGGACTGAAAACTCCCAATCTTAACTCTTGCCGTTTTCTTCTGTCTAGGCCTTTCTGACTATTTCTGCCTACCAGAGGTTTCAGATGGGCGTGACCGACTTCTCTGACCGATACACAGATCCATCGAGTGACTACCCGCCGTACCCCAACGTTGCAGAGAACTACCAGCAGCCTCCGTTTGGTAATGCACCCCAGCCGGGCACCAATGAGTACCGCCCACCCACGTACTAAGCCCGCTGGGCACCCTCCTGAGAGCTCCACCTGAGTGTGAGGCCAAAACTGGACTGTGCATTGACGAATAGGAAAAGCCACTGTTGCCACAAACCAAGCTTTCTACCAATTTAAGGATTTGGCCTTCTATTTTTTTTCTTCTGTACCCTTTTTCCCCCTCCCAGTCTTGTCATTGCTTCCCCTGACTTTATTTTATCTTCCTGTCCCCTCCCCCTGGCAGGGTGGCAGGTGTTCTGCTGAACATGCCCTGACGACACTGGTGGGTCTGAAAGGGAGCCTACTGGGTCAACACTCCCGTTCTGTTGCGAGGAGGAAGTCGAGGCTTGTGAAAGGGGGAGGGCATGGGCTGGAGCCCATAATCCCTTCCTTTTGCAAGGTTTCTTCTATAAAAGTTCTTTGTTCTTCCAAAGGCACAACCTTTTCCAAGCTAGAGATTTGTCATCAAATTACGGCCCACTCAGCGGATCAGTAAATCTCATTCAGCAATGAATGGTTGGTGTTGACTACCGCTTGGGCGTTGGTAGGAAATGGTTTCAATCTGGGTTAATATGATCTAGTACCAATCTTCACGATTAACATAGTGCGAAGGTAAGACCCACCTTTGAACTTGTGGCTTCTTAGCCATTCTTTGTCTCGAATGAGTTTCTGTGTGCTAACGGACTCCCACTCTTGATTTGTGTTTCTAATTTGGACATGTCAGGGATGTTGATATCCAGCTCCATAAAAGCTGCTGTTCCCACTTGAGTTGCAGGCCACTATTAGTAACCGTTGTCCAGGAAGACGAGCGTAGTCCCAATGCCATTGGAGGTTATCAAGTGCAGTTGGTGGGTGCTTTTCCTTTTGACATCATTGTGTGCCAAGCGCACTTGCCCCCCATTGTTAGAACCCAACCTATCAGCATTGAGCCTCCAGAAATGTTAATGTGCACAGACAGTCCCCACTGTTGTGAGAAAGGTTTTTTGAGCCAGGTTTGGTGCATCAGGTCAGCATGCACAGTGTTTGTCTGAGCAGTGCTCAACGTGAAAGGGATGGACTTCGTATCGTAGGCTTGGCCCCTTGAGCTTCGAGTCAGCATCTCCCCACACTAACTGTGTGAACGCCACTCGGCACAGAACCTAGTGCTGTAGACCGTAGTTTAGGCTCGCAGCTGTTGTTGGTAGAAGGTGCTTCTAATCTGGTTTAATGTGACCGCCATCATAGAAGAAGAACATAGAACATCCCACATGGATGTTTGTTTTATCTTCACCACAATTCCCTCGGTTTTACAGATAAAGGCTTAATGATAAAGACAAGGGTGATAATGTAGAAGTGACTGGCGAACCATTACCTAGGGTATGTGAAACAGTATCTGCAGTTAAGAGGGATAATGTTGGTAGGGGTGAGTTGGTGGTGTGTTTCTATGTACAGTGGAGAGATAGGGACCTTAATAATCATTCAATGATGCTAATTAGTCAAAACAAAAATAAGTTCTACATTTTTAACATTATTGGGGTTTGCATTTACAATAATTGAATAACCTGACACAGGGACCTGTTTCTGAAAAGTGTATTCATCTAATGCTCTAAAGCCTTTCGACACCAAAACCCTGATCACTTAATATGCTCTGCATCTCAAACCTTAATCGTCTCATTTTCTTTGGTGCCCTAAACCCTAACCCCTTGCTCTGGGTCCGACTTTTATATAATGTCATGCTTGGGAGTTTTAAAATTCATCTCTTTAGCTCCTTTTGGTCTCTAATGTGGTTTCTATGGTGGGTATGTTTTCTTCTAAAATGAGTTCATAATCTCTTTATTATGGGGGTGGTAGAAATTGGAGAGGTCTATATCTTCCCCAGTCCCCCGACACTTCCTTGCATGGCAGGCATAATTAATCATAATGTTACAGCCAAATTCAGATCACTTCTTCCTGATCTGACTTGGTTTGTGCTTATCCTACGCAGACTCCAGACCTAGGTTCTGATTATTTCACTGTTTTTTGCAGTCAGGAATTGAAAAGATAGAACTTATTGTCCAGCTTGTGTCCCATTATAGCTTAATAGAAATTGCTGAGATGGGGTAAAGCAAACTTTATGAAGTCTGTCCTTGTTCTCCCAAACTTGGGCGTGGGAGAAATTACAGGCATGTGCCTCTGTTCAGGGATTGCATAACCTCATACACTTTCAACTTGTGAAGACGAAATTCAAAAATACTGCAACCCCAAGTTGACAAGATAAAGTCAAGAAACATTGGGCCAAATACACATGTTGGAAGTTGAGATTTGTGTCTGTTTCTGAAGTCTCTGCCCCATAGAACTAGACATAACCATGAGGAAAAATCCTTAGGAAATTGTTTCAATTTCATTATTCAGTGCTGTCACTAATTTACTTATGAATTGTGTCCTTGATAAAAGGAATCCTAACTGAGAGAACAATTGATAAACACCAAACATTACATTTTGCAGATTGTTGGATTCCATTGTTGTAGATCCTTGGGAATTGAACTACGTGTGGCTCTTGTGTGTTGCTCTTCCCTTGACAATGTGTTTTGGCAGTTTTGAGCAGTTGAACCTCCACTGGTTGTGGTTTGGATTGTCACGTGCTGTAACCAGTTGCATTCTCGGTAAGAGGAAGCTTATCAAACTGTCCTGGAAGTGAAGTCTAGGGTGTGAATCTTTCACTGCTCAACTTATTTATTTTTAAGAAATGCTTAGATAAGGTGCTTATTTTAATTAACCTGGCAATGGGGATTGTAAATACTGAGTGCATATTTACAGTGCCTCTGTAGATTTTCAAGAGCATTGGTGCACTTTGAGTCACCTGAACAGTGTTGGATATTGGAGCACAGGGATTTCTGGGTTTGCAGGTGTACATGGCATGGATCCCAACCTGAGCAAGCACTGTGTACATAGTTCCATTTAACACAAAACAGGGGAAATGGGGCAATGTTATGGTTGGGTTAAGAACCAGCAAAGAGGCTAGAGGTTGTGCATAATGAGGGATCTAGTTGATTAACTCCTGGTTTCATGGCATACAAGGAGCCATGGTTTTGTGTTCTAAAGGCCTACAGATTTTTATGAGAAGTTCATAACCTCTCTTAATTATGGGGTTGGGGAGATGTTCCATGCTCCAGCTTTTGTCAATATTCCCCTTCCTCCAATGACTTAAATATTGCTGATGTTTCAGCCAATCTTCACCTCTCAATCAGTAACACATACTGATCTCTCTACAGTTACATAGCTCACTGTGGAAGCTTGCTGTGCATTGATATCCTGCATCACAACTATGAATATGTTTTAAACTGAACTTCATTGTCTGCAAGACATTTTTTGAGATAAGGCCAGGGAGGAGCCAGTTAATTGATTTTTGTTTTGACCCGATACCCAGTGCAGAAGAGATTAGCTTATGGGAGATCAATATTGCTGGAGGTTGCAGACGCTCCTGTATTTGAGCATCAGAGTTCAGAAGAGCTGGTTGTGAAACCTGTCAGCTGATTTTGGTGTCACAATCTTGTTCTTCATTTGCATCAGGAACAAAAGCTTGCTTGTTCACATAGATCAGGCCAACTGTTCACCTCCCTATCCCTGCCCCACCCACTACGGCGGCACACACTTAATAGCGTCGATATCAAATTGCTTTTGTTTGCTGGCTGGCCAGGACCATGTGGATTGATTAAATGAAATATCAAACTAATAATAACTCTGTAAATAGAAACTTCTTTCAGAATTTTCATGTTATTCTGCATAAAAGCATGTGGTGCCAGAATCAAAGATAGACGACTAACTGAAGAAAGCCTTAACTTGCCAACTTTTGTGTTCCGGCAACTCTTGCAATTCCAGTTTTGACTTGTGTATAGTTTTCAAGTCCGGGGTGTTTCTGTGGGAAGTGACGTCAGTACGACAGCTGACCAACCACGGTGGATTTTGTGTTTTTTGGGAGGGAAGATAGCCAAAGTATTGCGCTCTGCAAAGCAGTGGAGAGCTGGAAGAGGCTAATTAGTTCTTCTAGGCACCAAGATGATCAGTTGCACAATTTGTGTGACCTGGTATCGGGGGAGGGTGATTATTTCATTGTTTGAATTTTTTGTACCTCTTTATATTTGCGATTGCATCGATAACCAAAATCACTTTTATAAAAGGATTCTTTTGTATTCTTTGTGCTACTGAAACAGGGCTTTAAACGATGGAGTAATATTACTTAGCTTTTGGTTAACTGTGGCAGTGGCTGATTGAATGTTTTAAAAAAAAACAAAATCAAACTGACCATGCGCGAGGGGAAGTGTTGTCTGATGAGCTCCAAATTTTAAGTTGAAAAGATACCAGTCTGGAGCTGGTCTGTCACCCAGTCGAGGGGATATGAGGCTGAGCTTCTCTGCTGTCTTCAGGCTGAATCCCTGCCGGAGCTGAACAGGATCGTGTGTGATGGGATGGAATGGATCCGAGGATTAATCATGTGTACCCCTACTGGTCTATAATGCCAAATGGTATTTCTGAAGCGAAAGACTATTCTGTCACTATTTGTGTGTGTGTGTGTGCCATATATGGATTTCATATCTAACACGGCAAAAAGAATGGTTTGTGCCTGTAAGTATTTATATGCATCAGTGCAAACAAAGTCAACTATTATTTAAATTAATATGTTCCTCGGTTATTTCTCGCACTCAAAACAGGATCCAAAGTGCTATGGCCAGAGGTGACCTCCAGTAGTCCAGTTTAAGCTAACGCTGAGTATTTGCACTGCACTCTGTCTTGGTCATCGCTCAGCGTACTTAATTTGCAAAGTAGTGGAAGTCAGCTTCATTCTGGTTCTGGGCAAACCTTTCTGTGAGGCTTGCAGTAAACGACCTCTGGTTTTCCTTTCAGGGTTAGACTTGACTTCCCACCTCCTAAAGACTTTCCAGCGATCTAGTTACTACTAGCTGGAAGGTGCAATTATGTGGGCTATTGACTATACTCAGTGGTACAATGAGCCAGACACCAACTAGTGCCTTTAGGATAAAGCAAAATAAAATTTATTTTAATTCACTTTATGATAGAGCATTACATTTTAATGACCTTGTTGCCAAAGTAACATGGACAAAGGAGTGATGTTTAATAGTTTTATTTTAAATATGTATGTCTAAGTCACATGGGCTACATTTAAACTATCAGTGTCTGTACCAAAGATTTAAATTACTAAAGAATATTGGATAAACTGGCATGGGTTTCTTCATAATACCTTGTGGCACTTGTTTACCTTTATATTGCCTGTTCATTGTTAACTAATTGTATTAGGGCTCACGTAGTAGTGCATTTTCCTCCTATCCCTTGTGTTCAGTGAGTAATCTAAATAAAGCACACAAAATGGTCACTGTTCAACAATAATTCAACCTGCTGTACCAATAAACTTTTTTTGAAAGTGATGTCTGGTGTTACTGACTTCTATATTCCAGCGGTTGAGTATAATGCTGATTGAAAGCTGTTCCAATTGGCCAGTTTCCTGGAAATAGTTAAAAATGTTCTTTTTTTTAAAAAAAGACCAACTACTGTTTGAGTGTCAACTTGTGCATTTAAATGAAACACAAAACAGATTAGAATTCTAAAAATATTATAGTACTATAAAATTTTAATTCCTAATAGTTGGGATTTATCTACCATAGCTATGCTTTTGATTGACTGTGAATGTATCAGTGCAGAGACTGCCTTCATGTGTTTGATGACTGCATCCTCCAAATTTTCATTTTCATTGTAACATTCAAGGTGATTGTTGAAACCTTCAAATTCTTTGTAGTTCCTAACTTGTTGAAGTAGTGAAATATTTTCATTTTCACGCTTGGAGATGCTAGACATGGCCAAACCTGAGTGCTTAAAATTACAGTGAGCAAAACAGTTTTAAATTGTTTTGCTAATTAGCAGTTACAAAAATTGCTGCTTTTTGAACTAAGCACACGCGATGTCCCGATTTAAACTTTAAGCAATGTAGTGTTTAGTGGCCATATAATTGCACGCAACAAATGTTATTTAGGAACTTTGGCAAGTCTTCTGGCCCAATTAAGCATCATAATGGCCCAAATAAACAAAGGCAATCCTGGCTATTTTTTCCATTTTTTTAATCTTTAAAACAATGTCCTAAATAATAGGCTGGCCAGATTAACTGATGGCCCAATTAACCAGAATGCATGGCACAGTACTGTAGTTGGCAACATGGAGTAGAGAGTGAGTTTGTAAATCTAGTGAGAGCGAATGATGTTGCGAGTATCGAGGGTAGAGTACTGCGGGAGGGATGTTGGACAGGTGCAGACACACTCAGTTGAGACACCTAACAAGGTCATTTGATTCTAAACAGTTGGTTTATTGATCATTACAGAAAGTCACTCTGGTGCTCCCCTTTTCCCAACCATGATTTCTCCTCTCCCTGCCCCCCTTCCCACTCTTAATACACAATAGAGACCCATATCAGAATCGGGTTCATCATTCATGTCATGAAATTTTGTTTTTTGCAACAGTATACTGCAATAATAAACTTTAGAGTACTGTGCAAAAGTCTAAGGCTCCCTAGCTATATACATATAAAACTCTATAATATATGCCTAAGACTTCTGCATAGCACTGTATTTGCAACAGTACTAAGGATAAGAGGAAGACTTTTTGCAGACTAATATTCTCAGCAGCATTAAGACTTCTATCACCTGCACATCTGTAGGCGGCTAACCCATATGGGGTTCTGAGTTGGATGATCAGCCTGATCATAGGCGGTGCAGGCTCAAAGGGCCAAAATGGCCTACTCCTGCACCTATTTTCTATGCCAATGTTATATCTGGACTTAGCAACAAGCTGATGTTGAACAGCAGAGGAACTGGTACCTTGTTTGTTATATTTAGACATCTCTAGTCCTGGATATTATGCAACATGGTCCATCACTTTATCTCCAAAAACTGAAACAGTAATCTAGCAATAGCCCTATTTTATCATATTTGCTGACATCAGTTCCACAATATCTGCACCCCCCCCCCACAGCCATAAAGGTACCACAGTAGTGTAGCGGTTAATATGGTGCCATTACAGCCGAATTCTGGTGCCACTTTGCAAGGAGTCTTCCCATGGAATGCAGGGGTTTCCTCCAGGTCCTCCAATTTCCTCCCACAGTCCAAAGACTGGGTAGGTTAATTGGTCATTGTAAATAGTCCTGTGATCAGGTCCGGATTAATCAGGGTTGGTGGTTGTGTGGCTTTAAGGGCAGGAAGGACCTACTACATGTTGCACCATTAAATAAAAAAACACACCTCATCTCCAAACCTGTAATATGTCTCGCACCTTTACCCTTTGTAACCAAAGCTCTTAGTATTTAAAATTGGTCAGTAAAAGATCAAAACTGTATACATTGGAAATCTGCAACAAAATACTCAATTTTCAGGTTAATATCCTTTGTTAAAATGATTTTAGAAATGGTTATGACTGAGGTTCCCAGACCCAAAACATTAACTATTATTTTTACAGATGCTGAACAGCCTACTGAGTGAACCCAGAACTTGTTTCAGAACTAATCAAAATATTTCTCCCTTTTGACCAAACTGTCAGTTATTGTTTAACAAAGATTTCCTCCTCTACATTCCTGACAAACACAATGCAATTATTTCATTAATAAGGATGTAATGCTGTGACTTTATAAGGTATTGGTTAGGCCACACTTGGGAGTATTGTGAACAGTTGTGGACCCCCTTATTAAAGGAAGCATGTGCTGGTAATGGAAAGGGTCTAGAGGAGGTTCATGAGAATGATTCTGGGAATGAAATGGTTAATGTACAAGTTGCATTTGATGGCTTTAGCCTGTAGATGCTGATGTTTACAAGAATGGGGGGGGGGTGTCTTATTAAAACCTATTGAATATTGAAAGGTCTAGATAGTGGATATTTCCTATAGTGGGGGAGTCCAGCATCAGAATACAAGGACATCCCTTTAGAACAGATGAGGAATTTATTTAGCCGAAGGGTGGTGAATCTGTAGAATTCATGGTCACAGATGGCTGTGAAGGCCAAGTGTAATATTGAATCAGATTCACGGTCTGGCAAGTGAGACACAAAACACTGATTGCAAGTATATTACATTATTTATTTACAAGTGAAAACATACTTAACTAAAAGCATGCACACACAGCGTCCCTTCCCAATGGTCATGTGCACTGCTTGACTTAAAGCAAAGGAAGAGCAAAATTCTGTGTTATTTGATACCCAGTACATTTGAAACAGTCTAATCAATAGGAAAAGCAGCTGCAGTTTCTAAACTTAATCATGACATAAGTGACTTTCAACAGAATAAGCCACCCCCTTCCCCGCCCCCCACAACCACAAGACACCAAGCTACTGGGTGTATTTACAGCAGAGATTGATAGGGTTTTGACCAGTACAGCTGTCAAAAGGTTATGGGGATAAGGCAGGAGAATGGTGTTAAGAGGGAGAATAAATTAGCCATAATGAAAAGATGTGGCAGAAGCTGTGGTTGGGCAGAATAGCCTAACTTTGGTCCCTGCCTTACATTCGCTGAACCATTTGATCTGATAGAGAATTGGTTGGCAGACAGGAAGCAAAGAGTGGGAATAAACGGGACCTTTTCAGAATGGCAGGCAGTGACTAGTGGGGTACCGCAAGGCTCAGTGCTGGGACCCCACTTGTTTACAATATATATTAATGACTTAGACAAGGGAATTAAATGCAGCATCTCCAAGTTTGCGGATGACACGAAGCTGGGCGGCAGTGTTACCTGTGAGGAGGATGCTAAGAGGATGCAGGGTGACTTGGATAGGTTAGGTGATTGCGCAAATTCATGGCAGATGCAATTTAATGTGGATAAATGTGAGGTTATCCACTTTGGTGGCAAAAACAGGAAAACAGATTATTGGAATGGTGGCAGATTAGGAAAAGGGGAGGTGCAACGAGACCTGGGTGTCATTATACACCAGTCATTGAAAGTGGGCATGCAGGTAAGGCAGGCAGTGAAAAAGGCGAATGGTATGCTGGCATTCATAGCAAGAGGATTCAAGTACAGGAGCAGGGAGGTACTACTGCAGTTGTACAAGGCCTTTGTGAGACCACACCTGGAGTATTGTGTGCAGATTCAGTCCCCTAATCTGAGGAAAGATATCCTTGCCATAGAGGGAGTACAAAGAAGGTTCACCAGATTGATTCCTGGGATGGCAGGACTTTCATATGATGAAAGACTGGATCGACTAGGCTTATATTCATTGGAATTTAGAAGATTGAGGGGGGATCTTATTGAATCGTATAAAATCCTAAAGGAATTGGACAGGCTAGATGCAGGAAGATTGTTCCCGATGTTAGGGAAGTCCAGAATGAGGGGACACAGTTTGAGGATAAAGGGGAAGCCTTTTAGGACTGAGATTAGGAAAAACTTCTTCACAGAGAGTGGTGAATCTGTGGAATTCTCTGCCACAGGAAACAGTTGAGGCCAGTTCATTGGCTATATTTAAGAGGGAGTTAGATATGGCCCTTGTGGCTAAAGGGACCAGGGGGTATGGAGGGAAGGCAGGTACAGGGTTCTGAGTTGGATGATCAGCCATGATCATACTGAATGGTGATGCAGGCTCAAAGGGCTGAATGGCCTACTCCTGCACCTATTTTCTATGTTTCTATGATCTTGGAAATTGTGTCCTCCAAACCCAATAGCAATAGGATTGATACTCCCATATACATTTAACCACAGACAGGATTAATTATATGTTTACAATTCATGGAGGTATGATGTGCAGACAAATTTCAGAATTCTGCCCTTGCTGTACTGTTAATGGAAGAATCAAGATAGCACCAGCAAGGTACTCAAGTATATGATATAGATGAAAATTTTCCAATTCGATTGGAGAAACTGATGAATGATGGATGGTCAGTTGAGGAAGTCGCTCTTTACTGGATGGTGTTAAAACTCATTGGAGCACACATATCTAGGTGAAAGGAGATGCATTCTATTCACAATCCCAATTGAAAGGCAATTAGATTAGATGAATCACTTGTCAACAAGGCTGCTTGACCTTTGAACTCATCTAGCTGAAGCCTTGATCACTAATGAACTCCCAGGATGTTAACTGGTGGGGGATTTAAGAAGGGATGACGATTAGACTCCTTGCTAGAGATAGTCTGTGCTCATTAGTGCAGCATAGATGGCATATCTCAGCAGACAACTTCATCACCTGGGAGAAATTAATAACTTAAAAGGGCATTACTTACAGCAAAACATTCACTTCAAATCCAAAGACACTCCGATGAAGCAGCATGAAAATAGATAGGCCAGAGTTGTCATGGAGACAAACAGAAGATCTAGAAGCAATTAGTTGATGCAAGAGGCAGAGTAAATTCATGAAAAGTGAAAATACATTAACTATTTTAACCAGAAGTAGTAATATTGGCATCAAAACTTGATTTTGATGCCACATATGCCAATTCCTCTTCTGTGCCACACTGACCTCTTCTCACCCTGCCCCCCCCCGTGCCCCTCTTTCTTCCCTTTCTCCCATGGTCCACTCATCTCACATCAGATTCCTTCCTCTCCAGCCCTTAACCTTCCCAACCCACCTGGCTTCACCCGTCACCCTTTTGCTATCCTCCTTCTCCTCCCTCCCACCTTTTTATTCTGGCATCTTCCCCCCTCCTTTCCAGTCCTAAAGGTGGTCTCGGCCCAAAACGTCAACTGTTTATTCATTTCCATGGATGATGCCTGACCTGCCGAGTTCCTCCAGCATTTTGTTTGTGTTATGCCAACTGTTAAAAAAAAATCATTACATGCAACATTTACATCCTTAATGCAACATCTGTCACCAAAACTTTACCTCCTCCCCTTACCAATATTGCATGGTCAATCTCAGTCTCCAGTGTTAGCTTACTGTAAAGTTAGTAAGCACCAACATAAATGAATACCTTCACACTAATACTAAATCAGGGGCTTCCCAACATGGGGTCCACAGATCCCTTGCTTAATGGTATTGGTCCATGGCATTAAAAAGGTTAAAAATCCCTCAGATGTGTACATTTGGTAGGGGGAGTCAGAAAAATCCAGTGCTAGTAAACATTGATGAACATGGTGTAAATTTCAGCAACACTCATCAAAGTGGCTGGTGAACGCAGCAGGCCAGGCAGCATCTCTAGGAAGAGGTGCAGTCGACGTTTCAGGCCGAGACCCTTCGTCAGGACTAACTGAAGGGAAGAGTGAGTAAGGGTTTTGAAAGTTGGAGGAGGAGGGGGAGATCCAAAATGATAGGAGAAGACAGGAGGGGGAGGGATGGAACCAAGAGCTGGACAGGTGATAGGCAAAAGGGATATGAGAGGATCATGGGACAGGAGGTCTGGGAAGACAGACGGGGGGGGGGGGGGGGAGAGAGAGACCCAGAGGATGGGCAAGGGGTATATTCAGACTTCAATTAAAGTCTGAAAAATTAGCAGTCTTCATCCAATGCAAATTTTCCATTATTAAACATGGGTTAATTGGGGAAAAGGGTAACCTTTAGAGATTCTGCTCATTGAACTATGGAGAAGCTGCTAAGAGCCCTGATAAAGGCATTTTCTGTTTCTATAAAGCACCTCCATTGCCTAGATGGTGGGCAACTAATGACTGAAAAAACAGCCTCCGTAACAGCTCACATCTCAAAGGAAAGGGAACGCTAAAGGAACAATGACTGCAACGGTCAGAGCAGTCATTGAAGTGGCTTCAGTTACAGCCACTGGCTACACAGCTTGGAGGCTGCAAGTTTTCGAAGAGTTTCCTTGGTAATATGCCCCTGTCCCCATAGGCGGAATGATTTGAAGGTAACAGTTGTCCGGTTTTCGCTGCCCAACTTGCGACTTCGTTCTCCTTGCAATCCTGCTTGGTTGGCAGATTATCACTTGCAAAGTAGCAGACCCTACAGGTGGCTCGGTACATGTCCATTCCGCCAATCACCTCAATCTGGAGGAACACAGCAAGGTGTTAAATTAATACACGTAAACAAGACCAGAGGGCTGTGTTACCAAAGGTTCCCAGGTCTGAAATCATTTAAATACCCTGAACAGGCCTTAAACTTCACTCAGTCTTGAGTACCATCTAGTATCTCATCAGATTGTGGCTCATTTCAACCCTCTTCAACCACATCCACCACATCTTTAATAAAAACCTCTCACCATCACTCCTGGAAACTTAAATTAACCGAGCATTCATTAGTTGCGGTAAAGAGGCCTCAACATACTTGAGCTTACTTTCCAAACCATGTTAATGGGGTTGTTTCTTGAGACGAGACAGTAGTGCCTTCAAGTCCCTCGTCATAAAGACTTCTAAAAATGAATGCACGCTGCTGACTGTAATTCACTCTTCACTGTTGCCCTGGAATTTTTGAGATAGCTAGGAGTCAACCATTTTGATGGGTTTAAGGCCATAATTAGACAGGGTAAGGATGGCAGACGTATTTTAGGTGAACGCTAATAAGTATCTTTTTGGCCTCGACAACAATCCAACTTCACCTGGCTTCACCTATCACTTAGCTTGTACTCCCTCCCCCCGACCTTATTCTGGCCTCTTCCCCCTTCCTTTCTGGTCCCGATGAAAGGTTGCAGTCCAAAACATCGACTGTTATTCCTCACCACAGATGCGGTCTGATCTGCTGAGTTCCTTCAGCATTTTGTATGTTAATTGAGCAGCTTGTTGGATCTCACACCAATTTTCTTTCAATTCCAGATTGAATCAAAAAAATGTAAATGCTTCAAAAATCATAAATTCATATTAATGGCACTAGCTGCAGATCCACTGCCTTAATCACTGTTATTCTATGCAAGTCCAGCTTGGCCATCCAGTGCAGTACTGAGGGAGTGCTCCTGTCAGAGGTGCTTGCTCTCACATAGATGGGAAAGATGCTGCAGCACTGTCAAAGTAGCAGACGATCATGCAGGACATGCTCACCCATATTCAACCCTCAGTCAACATCACAGGAGCAGAATTAGGCCATTCAGCTTAGAGTTTGCTCCATGGCCAATCCACTATCCCTCTCAACCCCATTCTCCTCCCCTTCCCCCCTAACCTATGACACCCTTACTAATCAAGAAACCATCAACCTTCACTTTAAATACACCCAATAACTTGGTCTCCATACCCATCTGTGGCAATGAATTCCACAGATTCACCACCCTCTGGCTAAAGAAATTCCTCCTCATCTGTTCTAAAGGGATGTCCTTCTATTCTGAGGCTGTGCTCTCTGGTCCTAGACTCCCCTACTGTAGGAAACATCTTCCCTACCTAGGCCTTTCATTATTCAATAGGTTCCAAAGAGATCTCCCTCATTCTTCTAAACTCCATTGAGTACAGGCCCAGAGGCATCAAATACTCATACATTAACCCTTTCATTCCCAGGATAATTCTCCTGAACCTCTTCTGGACTCTCTCCAATGCCGGCACATCCTCTCTTAGATAAGGGGCCCAAAACTGCTCCCAATACTCTAAATGGAGTCTGACCAATGTCTTATAAAGCCTTAGCCTTGCTTTTATATTACAGTCCCCTCAAAATGAATGCTAAGATTACATTTGCCTTCCTTACCACTGCCTCAACCTGCAAGCTAACCCTTAGGGACTACTGAACGAGGACTCCCAAGTCCCTTTGCAGCTCTGATTTTTGAATTAGCTCCCCGTTTAGAAAAGTGTATACTGTTCTTTCTTCTACCAAAGTGCATGACCATACACTTAACTACACTGTAGCCCATCTGCCATCTCTTTGGCAATTCTCCTAATCTGCCCAAGTCCTCGTGTAGGCTACCTGCTTCCTCAGCACTGCCTGCCCCTCCACCTATCTGCAAAGTTGGCCACAAAGCCATAATTTCTGTCATCTAAATCTCTGACAAAGGATGTGAAAAGTGAAGTAGTGAAGTGGACTACTTAGTCATCACATTGCTGACTGTGGGATCTTGCTGTGTATCATGGTAGCCATCGTCATTCTTACACACCACCAGTGCTGAAGACATGGATACAGCACAGTCCAACGAGCCCGCACCCAATTACACCCATGTAACTAACGTACAAACCCACAGGTCTTTGGAATGAGAGGGGAAACCAGAGCACCCACACAGACATGGGGAGAACACAAACTCCTTGAGTAGCAGAATTGAACTCTGGCCACTGGCACTGTAAAGCATTAATCTAACTACTATGCTACCATGCCACCCAGTTGATAAAGACGTCCTTTCTTCTTTGTCCCAAGATGCTTGACAACAGGAGTAACACTCCATCTGGCGTTCAGCATTGAATCACACCAGAGTTGGGAGGAGATTAGTGGGATCAATAATTTTAAAGTAATTGCATGCAGCCATCGTTCCTATTCTCAGCCCAGACCCTGCACCGATACTCTCTTCTGCTCCACCACCCCTGGCTGCCCAACAGTCTCCCTGCCAAAGCACCGAGCAGACCAGAAAGATGAACAAAATGTAAGTGGGATTAGTACGGTGGTCAGTGTGGAGATGTTCAGCCGAAGAGCCTGATTCTGTACTGTACACTCACTCTACCTATGCCTCAGATGCAACTTCCCCATTCACCCTCTGACCCAGTCTGTGCCTGCTGGGGTAGCTGAAGGCCTAATGTATGTGTACCCCAGTCCAAATCCAGATCCTTTGGAGGCTGAAGAATACAGACTGCCTTGGGGTTTGTCAGTGGGAGGGAGGACTGGGCTTGTTCTTGTGTTTTGATTTTTGTGTTGCGTTGTTCTTATTGAACATGCTATTTTGGCACCAGAACGTGCAGTGATATTTATGGGCTGTCCCCAGCACACCCTTGGGTGTTGGTTCCTGACGTAAACGCATTTTCACTGTCTGTTCCAATATATACGTGTGGCGCATGGCCAAGTGGTTAAGGCATTGGACTAGCGATCTGAAGGTCGTGAGTTCGAGCCCCAGCCGAGGCAGCGTGTTGTGTCCTTGAGCAAGGCACTTAACCACACACTGCTCCAGTCCACCCTGCTGAAAATGGTACTGGCAAAATGCTGGGGGTTAACCTCGCAATAGACTGGCGTCCTATCCGGGGGAGAGTCTCGTACTCTGTCGCTTCACGCCACAGAAACTGGCATAAGCACCGGCCTGATGAGCCTATAAGGTTCGGGACAGACTTTAACTTTAACTTCCAATATATACATGATAAATGAATCTTGTGAGCCCTTTAAATTCCACACCCTCACTCCATCTCTAACATCCAGCTCCATGACCAAGGCTCTGATCATAACTGTTTCCTATTTTGATTGCATCCCATGATGCAGCTGGAAACATTGTCCTACCGATAACAAGCATCTGAAAGGTTACTCATTCACAGAATCAACCCGCCATCACTATTTTGCAGATTTCTCTTTTACGATTATATTTAAAATCCCTCCCCAATAGTGGGGCTGATTAAAGTTTCCAAGAACAAGCAAGGTATCAAATTGCCTTTCCCTGCGTGGTACAGTTTTATAAAAATGGTTGAAACTCCACCAGCACCCCAGTGCCTCATCACTATATTCATGTGGATGCTGATGGTTCTACGTGACCAAAAAAGGGATGGTTCTCAGCATAATGATCTGTGGAGGGCACGGTAACATAGCAGTTTGCGTGCTATTACAGCACCCGCATTCCCTGATCAGGGTTCAATTCCTGCCAGTGGCTGTAAGGAGTTTGTACGTTCTCCATGACCACATGGACTTCCTGCGAGTACTCTCCTTTGCTCCCACATTCCAAAGATGCACGGGTTAGGATTATTGAGTTATAGGGATGCTATGTTGGCACTGGAAGCATGGCAACACTTAAAGGTCGTCCCCAGCACATCCTCAGACTGTTGGTCTTTGATGCAAATGACACATTTCATGGTATCTGATGTTTTAACAGCTCAAAGGAGAAGAGTGACAAACACAGACCTCTTTTTCAACGCCAATTCTACTGGTGTAGGCAGCCTCTCGGTAACACTTCATGCACACAGCATTCAGTTTCACCACACTCTCTGCAAGCGGAACCAGGTTCAGAATGTTGCCAAAAGCCTAAAGATAAGAGTAAAATTATTTAAAGAAAAATCCCATGCTGAAAATGACTAATTCAATACCACATTCTATCTAGAGAGATTAGAAGCCTTGTGTATCACATAGTAAGCAGCCCCTCTCAACACCAACACCACCACCACGTAATTGGATACAAAATTGAGGGGTGTAGATTGGGTACATGCCACTGGGCTTCTTCCACTGAGATTGGGCAAGACTAGATCTGGAGCCCATAGGTTAAGGGGAACCTGAGGGTGAACTTCTTCACTCAAAGGATGGTGCAAGTGTGGAACAAGCTGCCAGTGGAAGAGGTGGATGTGGATTCAATTCAGCATGCAAGAGAAATTTGGATAAGTACATGGATGGGAGAGGTATGAAGGGCTATGGTCCAGGCCAACAGAACCAGGCAGAATAATTTATTTTTCGCATGGACTAGATGGGCCAAAGGGCATACTTTGCTATGTTGTGCTTCATGACTATCTCCCCTGCAAGTATATTCAAGAATGTAAGCACCTGCCATCATTTTTCATCTCAACTATTACCAAATGTTTAACTAAGGTGTCTGCCCACACCGCCACAGCACTCCGAGGCTAAAGATTTTGTTGGTTGGGCTGTGCTTTTATTGACCAGAGCAGCAGAACCATCAAATCTCCTGCCACCCAGATCGTGCAGGAAATTATATGGTCTCCACTGAATGTGGAATGATCAGGAATTCAGAAGTCCGAGGATATTTTGTGTAAAGCATCAACTCTCTGCCCAAGGGAACACAAAACTCAGTGTGGTTTGGGTGGTGTTGAAGATATAACAGCACAGAGTCCACACAAGATGACCGCACTGGGCTTCCCGACAAGGCTTGTAAACTTGTTCTCACTTACTTTCCGTTGGAATGTTCCATCCAATGCTGCCACAATCACAGTCTTCCCTTTGTTAGCCATGTCCTCAGAGAAATCTACGCAATCTGGAAACTGCAGGACAAGAGGTGTTTAATCACAATGCTGGACACTTCTGCCTGTGTTGCGGTTAAGGTGAGAAGAAAGGAGAATGGAGTTGAGAGGGTAATAAATCAGTCCTGGTGGAATGGCGGAGCAGACTCAATGGGCCAAATGGTCTAATTCTGTTCCCATGTCTTATGGGCTTGTGAATCAACCAACAGTTTGCTCCTCCATCAGTCATCATCATTATGTGCTGTGTCATATGAGGTGGGTGACCATAGTCTTGACCATGATTGTTCTTGGCAATTTTTTTTTTTGGGGGAGTAGTTTGCCATTGCCTTCTTCTGGGCAGTGTCTTAACAAGACGGGATACCCCAGCCATTATCAATAGTCAGAGATTGTCTGCCTGGCGTTGGTGGTCGCATAAACAGGACTTGTGATGTACACCAGCTGCTCATACAACCATCCACCACCTGCTCTCATGGCTTCACGTGACCCTGATGGTGGTGGGGGGGGGGGGGGGAAACAACGACTAAATAGGCGCTACATCTTGCCCAAGGGTGACCTGCAGAAGGAAGGAGCACCTCACACCTCCTTTGGTGGAGACGCAACTCAACCCTGCCAACTTCCTCCATCAGTTTGTGTAACAAAAGGGTCTCAGCCTGTAATGTCTACTGTTTACTCCTCTCCATAGATGCTGCCTGACCTGCGGAGTACCTCTAGCATTTTGTATGTGCTACTCTGGATTTCCAGCGTCTACAGAACCTTGTGTTTGCGTGTAACATTAGGAAGTGCTCCAAGATGATGCAAAAATCAGACCTCCCCAGATTCAAGAGCATTTACAAGTCACATTATTCTCTCAAAGTGTTCAATATAGAAAAGTTTCCACATTGAGCTTCTTTCTCTAATCTGATTGGTTAGCCTTCTCAAATAATAACGAGGCAGCCTACATCACCCTGACAGTGGTGTCAAGAAAACAACCTCTCCCTCAGTCGCAAAAACAAAGGAGTTGGTTGTGGACTACAGGAGGAACAGAGACACCCCTATTGACATCAGTGGATCTGGGGTTAGAGGGAGAACAGCTTCAAGTTCCTCGGTATACACATCAGAGGATCTCACTTGGCCTGTAAATACCAGCTACGTGTTGAAAACAAGCACAGCAGCGCTTCTTTCACCCAGACGATCAAACAGGTTCGGCATGAGTCCTCAAATCCTAAGCAATTTCTACAGGGGCACAATTGAGAGCATCCTGACTGACTGGATCACTGCCTGGTATGGGAACTGTACTTCCCTCAATCACAGGACTCTGCAGAGAATGGTGCGGACAGCCCAGCGCATCTATAGATGTGAACTTCCCACTATTCAGGTCAAGTCATTGGGTGTATTTAAGGCAGAGATTGATAGGTATCTGCGTAGCCAGGGCATCAAAGGTTATGGTGAGAAGGCGGGGCAGTGGGACTAAATAGGATAAAATGGTGGAGCAGACTCGATGGGCCGAATGGCCTACTTCTGCTCCTTTGTCTTATGGTCTTATTCAGTACATTTACAGTGACAAGTACATAAAAAGGGCCGAAAGGATCATAGGGGACCCGAGTCACCCCAACCACAAACTGTTCTAGCTGCTGCCATCCAGGAAACAGTACCGCAGCATTAAAGCCAGGACCACAGGCTCTGGAACAGCTTCTTCCACCAGGCCATCAGACTGATTAATTCATGCTGATACAATTCTATTTCTAAGCTATATTGACCGTCCCGTTGTATATATCTTACTGTACATACTATTTTATTACAAATTACTATAATTTTCAATTTGCACATTTAGACAGAGACATAACAAAGAGTTTTACTCCTCACAAATTTAATTTAAATCCTTCGCATATAATTCAATTTTAGATTGAAAATGCACAGATCCAAGAACAGTTAGCACAAGGATTTTGAACAGCCTGGACTACAAGAGTACTTACAAACTGTCCTTCATCAATTCCAATAACCGCTGATTTTAAAGCTTCTTGATAAACTTCACTCAGCTTAGTCGCAGGAACTGCATGCATTGTAAATCTGTAAAGAGAACAGAGTCACTAAGTATAGCTTTAGGAAATAGTTTTACACCATTGAGAAATTACAGTAAGTTCCAACTGAGGACTGAAAATCACACAAACTGAATAAAGATAAATCCAGCCAGATGGCACGGTAGTATAGTGGTTAGCACAACACTTTACAGTACAAGCAACCAGGGTTCACTTCCTGCCACTGCCTGTCAGGAGCATGTACATTCTCCCTGTGACTATGTGGGTGTACTCCAACATCTCCTACAGTACAAAACCGTTCTGCTTGGTAGGTTAATTGGTCAATGTAAATTATCCTGTGATTAGGCTTAGAAGGTTCTTGGGCAATGTGGCTCCTAGCACCAGAAAGGCCTGTTCCATGTGGTATCTAAATAAATAAATAGCTACATCACCTGTTTGAGAACCTGGACAACCAACATGGACATAGTAAAACTTCACAAAATCATTGTAAGCAAAAGATGACAAATAATTCAAATGACCCAAGCGTGGGGTGGAGCAGTTGCTGAGACAAGAGCTTTAACAGAGGTAAGGCATAGGTTACACCAAACCAGAAAGCTCCCAGTTGTCACAAATTGGGACGGAATAGAAGAGGAAATCAAAACAACAGCATTGGTAAAACACGTCATGTGCAATGTACCAGGGAGTCAATAAAGGGAAAATCCACAAGGTCACAGAGGACATCAGCATAACTCAAAATTAGTTACAAGTACTGATATTTGATTCTAATTTACCCTGGCCAGATTTAGACTAACTGACTCTCCTCTAATTGACTTATGGTCCACATCCTCACATCTACATTAATACAAGGGGACATAATTTTAAAGGAATTGAAGTATAGGATTATGATGGAATGGTGGAGCAGACTCAATGGGATGAATGGCCTAATTCTATATGTCTTATGATCCATGGATGTCAGAGGTAGTTTTTAATTTAAAAAAAGAGGTGAGTGCATGGAACACACTGCCAGAGGTAAAAGGAAGAGACAGATATTACATTAGGGACATTGCAGAGACTCTTGAATTGGACATTCTGAAAGAAATGCAGGGCGGGGGGCGGCGGAGAAGAGAAGAGAAGCATGTCACTATACAAGAGTCAGATTAATCTTACTGCTTGTTACACCACTGGCATTTAGGGCAGCAATGCAGGCCCTCCATCTCCGGCAGTGTTCACGGCTTCCTTCACTGTGTCAGTAGCTTCCTCTTGGCTTACACTACTGTCAATCATGCAAGCCTCCAAATGGCCTGTATGGTTCTATGTTGCAAGAAACCCAATCTCTTCTATCAAGTTATTTGTACATACACTTATGGTATGTGGTGTGGTATGGTACGTTACGTTACCAAAGACCAGAGAAAATTTCTACAGATATATCGTGAAGAATATTCTAACTGATTACACCACCACACCATTTGATATGAAGAGGCCATTGCACAAGATTAGAAAAAAATGCTAAGTGTCGCAAACACAGCCAGATCCATCACAGGCACTAGTCTCCCCAGCAACGAGGATATCTTCAAAGAGGCAGCATTGCTAAGGACCTTCATCACCCAGCACGCACTTTCTTCTCATTACTACCATTAGAAAGAAGGTACAGGAGCCCGAGGACACTCAGTGTTTTAGAACATAATAGAATACAGCACAGAAACAGGGCAATCATCCCAGTGTTGTGCCAAACCAGATAAAATGCAAATCAAAAACACCTAAATACTAATCCCTCCTACCTACACCACATCCATATCTCTCCATCTTACATATGTCTATGTGCCTGTCCAAACATCTCTTAAAAGCCTCTAATATATTTGCCTCTACCACCATACCAGGCATCCATGACTGAGTAAAAATACTTCACCTCTCATTTCCCACTTGAACTTGCCCCCTCTCATCTTCAATGCATGACTTCTGATATTAGGCACTCAAACACTGGGAAACAGATACTCTCTGTCCACTCTACCTATGCCTCTCAATCTTGTAAACATCTATCAGATCTCCCCTCAGCCTCCAACACTTTAGAGAAAACAACCCAAGTTTATCCAGTCTCTCGTGATAACATGTGCCCTCTAACCCAGCCAGCATCCTGGTAAATCTCTTCTGCACACTCTCCAAAGCCTCAAAATCCTTCCTATAGTGTAGTGACCAGAACTTGTAGGCAATACTCCAGACATGGCCTAACCAGAGGTTTATAAAGTAGCAGCCCAAGCTCCTGATTTTTGAACTCAATGCCTTGATGAATAAAAGGATTCCATAAACCTTCTTAACCACCTTATTAACCTGTGTAGCCATTTTGAGGAGGTATGAACTTGGATCCCAAAATGAAAAGAGTGAATATAGGACTGAAGGTGTTGAATCTGAATGTGTGCAGGATATGGAATAATGTAGAACTTGCAATACAGTTGCAGATTGGCAGGCATGATGTTGTAGGCATCACTGAATCATGGCTGAAAGATTAATTGCCAGTCCTCCGGGACCTCACATGTAGCTAGAGAGGACACTAAGATACTGGTCAAGGACCCAGCAATCTCACCTTTTGCCTCCTTCAACAACCCGCGGTAAATCCCATCAGACCCTATGGACATCCACTTTAATATTCATTAGGAAGCCCACCACTTCTGCCTCCTTGACCTCTAAAGGCCGTAACGTATTTATTTATACACTCAGCACTGATCTCCTGGTCCTCCATATCCCTCTCCTTGGTAAATACTAAAGTACCATTAAATACCTCCCTCACATTCTCTGCATCCAAGCAAATGCTCCCTCCTTTATTCTTGAGTGTCATCACCCCTGTTACCCTCTTATTCCCTTCTTTAGTTCTTTTCTGGCTTCTTTATATTCCTCATGTGCTTTGTTAATCCTGACTTCCGAAGCTTTATACTTTTCCTTTTCATCTTGACGAAATTCATCACCTCTCTGGATATCCAAGGTTATCTTATCTTTCCATCCCCATCCTTCCTTCTAACAGAAACATGCCTTTCCTGTACACTGTGCAATGGATCTTTAAACACCTTCCACATGTCTGATGTGGACTTGTCAGAGAAAAGGTGTTCTCAATTAAAGCTTCTTAGTTCCTGCCCAATGCCCTCATATTCTGCCCTATTCCAATTTAAAAGCCTCCCACAAGGACCATATCTATAGCTATCCTGAAAGTTAAGAAGTTGTGATCACTGTTCTCTAATTGCTCACCCATTGAAAACTCATCTGGCCAGGCCCATTACCTGACACCAGGTCTAGTACAGCCCCTTCTATCATTGCACTGTCCACATACTGATTTAAGAAGCCTTCCTGGACACACAAATTCAGCCCCATCTGAATCCCCTACATGAATATGGTCACAGTTTATATTAAGGAATATTATCTTTATATTACTCGACACCAGCCCCCTAGGTCTGAGTCGACGTAGTAGTAGTAGTAGTAGTTATATTAAGGAAATTGAACCCCCCCTCCCCCCAAGATAACAACCCCACTCTTTTTTTTAAAAAAAAAGCACACATTTCCTTAATCTGATTATATATCTGTTCCTCAATATCCCAGTGCTTATTAGGGGGGTCTGGAGTACAATCCCATCAGTGTGACTGAACCTTTTCTATTCCTGAGTTCCAACCAAATGAACTCCGGGTCTGACCCCTCGATTTCGATTTTGCCTTTCAATACCTTCCCCACATCCACGTTTTGGTTGACCCTTTCCTTACTGACCTGGGGCTCTGGTTCCCAGTCACCTGCAAAACTAGCTTAAACTCTCCCGGGTAGCATCAGCAAACCTCCCAACCAGGATAATGGATCCCCTCCAGTTCAGGTGCAACGTGTCCCTCTTGAACAGGTCTCCACTCCCCCAAAAAAAGGTTCCAGTGATCCAAGAACTTGAAACCCTGTCTCCTGTACCATCTCTGCAGCCATTCATTCACCTATGCTATCACCTTATTCCTACCCACACCCACCCATGGCACAGGGAGGAATCCATCCGCCATCAGATTTCTGAATGGGCAATGAACCAACCCATGAACACTGCCTCATTACTTTTGCTCTCATTTTGCATTTTTTAAAAAATATATTCATATTGTAACTTAGTTTGGTTTTGGTATTTCACTGTGCTGCTGCCACAAAATAAATTTCACTTGTCAGTGATATTAAATTTTCTTCAGATTCTTAAACTTACCCTATTTCATTTTCTATCTACTGCAGATTTAAACCAAGTTTAGTCAATGAGCAAGTGTTATTAATGACTGCAATTTTTTTTTGTTTTAAAAACTCTTTTTCCTCTCCAAATTCTTTTGCTCAAATTGCTGGTATGAATTTCTACCGAATGCGCTTTTCGAAGTAGCGAAGTTCCCTGTAACATACAATGCAAGAAATGTAACCATGGCCACACAAGAGAAAAGCCTTTTTTAGTGGCTGTTTCATGAATTCACTTACTCAAGATGGCTTGTATCTGGTCCAAGTTGTAACAGCAAGCTCTTGTCTGCTTTGTGTTGAGACTGAGTTTTCACCTAGATCAATAGTTCTTTCTTCGGTGTTTTTTTTTAAAAAAGCATTTGCGTCTGAAATAGCAACCGCTTCCTTGGTCAGAAAGTCAATACATCACTTCTGTTTGCAACATTTTAAGCAGTCTATTCCATTATATACTGTGAAACTATTGACTTACTGCCAGTGATAGATTGAACCTGGCTACAGCAATGAGCGGAATTTTTTTCAATTTTGCGTTACTGTTTTAAAAAAGATCTTTACCACATGTACGTTAAAACAGTGAAATGTGCAGATTGTGTGAAATCAGTTAGGATTGCGGCGGGGCAGACCACTAGTGTCGCCACATTTCCAGTGCCAATACAGCAGGTCCACAACTCACTAACCCTACCCATGTCTTTGGAAAGCGCAAGGAAACCTGAGCACCCAGTCACAGGGAGAAGATACAAACTCCTTGCGGGCAGCGGCAGGAATCAAATCTCCATCAGTGATCGCTGGTGATGTAATACCATTATGCCAACCTCTAAACTACCCACTCTTATGACACTTCAGAGACAAACCAGATGAAAGTAACAAATATTTGATCCAAGACATTGGCTTAAGAGAAGTGGGGCCCTAAAAGGTGTGAAGATGTGGAGAATTCAAAGGAACACACAACAGAATGAAGATAGGTTGGGCCAGTTAGGGCTTTTCTCTTTGGAGAGCAGGACGATGGGAGGTGACTTGATAGAGGTGCACAAGCTAGAGGGGCTCAGAGTGATCTCGGGCTTTTCTCTTTGGAGCAAAGGACAATGAGAGGCAATTAGACAAGAGCTGCAGAAGAGAAGATGCAGAGACCGAGTGGATAGCCAGATTTTCTCCCCCAGATAATACCCAGGGGCCATAATTTTAAGATAATTGGAGGAAAGTAATGGGGGGGGGGGGGGGAAGAGATGTCAGAAGTAAGTTATTTACAGAGAGTGCTGGTGCATGGAAAGCCCTGCCAGGGGTGGTGGTGGAGGCAGATTCATTAGGGGGATTTAAGAAACTCTTAGATAAGCTCATGGATGAAAGAAAAATGAAGGGCTAGGAAAGAAGAGTTAAGTTGATCTTATGATAGGAAAGGTGCACTCTGGCAAGGGTATGGGTTAATGAAGGAACAGGAACACAAGAATAAAAATAAAATTTGGGACAAAAAGAAGAAAAAAACAAAGATCAGTTCCGAAAAGGACCTCAGGACAAGCAGCAAGATGCAGGTGGGACACTGGCGCAGGCAGCACGCCAGTTCAGAGTATGAAGAAAGCCAGACAAGACAACAAAGGTATGATTCCATATACAGTACAGTAGACCTGATGTCTGGCCATGTCAGCATTTCTCACACACCTCTAAAATATGGGATCCCAACAGTTTAATGTTCATGCTTTTTCAAATGGGTAAACCCCACAGGAGCTAGAAACAGCTGCCACTAATCTAAGGGCCCTGACTGCCTGGCCAACTGCTACTCAGCAGGCTACATTGCAGATAGGCCAGCCAGGGTTTCCGCCCAGTCACAGAGCAAATGGACACGGAGTTGCAGACCATCTCGTGCTTCTCTAAGGATCGCCACCTTGCCACAGTGGAGAGGCTTGTGAGTTCCTGAGACACCACCCCACCCCCACCCCCAAGAGCAATGTGCCTGGAGGTTCAGTCCTGGTACGGTCACCCACAGCGGTAAGGTCAGGCGGAAGGCATCAGACAAAAGGCTGATTTATACTTGTGCGTCAAATGTACGCTGTAGGTACTGTGTACCCCACGCCGTGGGGAGGTGCACGTCACCCCAAAAATGTAACTCGTGCATCACAGCGATGCAGACCACAACAACTGAGATTGGTCCGCTTGGTAGCATTGCATTTCCTCCTACGCATTTCTGGCTGCTTTTCTCCTCCATGTCTGTACACTGATGTGAAATAAATGGTTGGAGACGATGAACCAAATCGTCAAACCTACCTGCTGGCATCCGAAAATATTTGAAATGCATTTCCTTGTCCATGTCTCTCACGAAGAAACTCAGTGGCATAGAAACCCCACCGCCAGCTAGCGTTTTGGCGGTGAATTGCAGAGTGATGCAGACACAACTACGCATGCTCGCTATGGCGCAGAGCTGCACAAAAGTATAAATCAGGCCTACGGTATAGCCCGTACGCACAAGTATAAATCAGCCTACAGAGCAATCCAACCAAAACCTCAACAGTGGAGCTGGTCAAAGATGATGACACATCACAAAGGCAGTAAAGAAAGAGGAAGGCTGCAAGGGTGAAGGGTCACTCACCATCTCGCACTCCATGTCACTGGACCCTGACCCGGATCCACCAAGGATCGTGTGGTGGCTGCCCGTGCACCAGCCTCCCGACGTTAAAAAAAAGCCACGCATACAGTCATTCCCCCTCAAGAGAATCCTAGTTATGGGTATCCATAGGCAGCTGATGTCCCACTGTGACACCAAACCAAGCTATCAGACGATTGATGCGAATGAGAGAGATGAGAGACAATGGAGAAACGTTCAAAATGTTAATGAGAGAGAAGAGAGAGAGATTAACGGAAAAGAAACACAATTCAGCTATTGACAGACCAGTTACTTTGAACCTGAACTGTTTGAAGTTTGACGGACGTGATACCCCAGCAGGGGGATAAAAAGAGCAGGTTCGCTAGGCACGGACACACACCATGAGATAACGAGACCCTGGAAGAGCGGTGTGCCCCCACAAGTTGGTGCGAGTTTGGAGGTCCGGTTCGTGGAACCGACCACAGACTCACAGGGTGTAAAGGTACGATCGGTGGGAACCTTGGCGTGTGTGTCCGCCCTTGCCTGGGTGCTGGGTTCACCACGGAAGAACGGTTGTATCCGGAATGGAGGGGTCACAGTCAGTGACCACAGCAGGATAGAAGACATAAAAGGGTCCGCCCAAAAACCAACTGCGAAGATATCAAAGGTCTGCCCGAATCAAATTGCACACCCCCCCCAACGGCACAACTGTGATTACTGCGAACTGTACTAAGCTGAACTGAGCTCTGCGTCACTTAAGACTGATCATTTTACCCCTAGACTACGATAGAGCTTGGTTTGATTCCTATTACCCTAGTTCTGTGTACATGTGTGTATTATCATTGCTAACCTGTTGCATTTATATCCTTACGATTAGAGTATTGTGTTACTTATTTCTTTAATAAAACTTTGTTAGTTCCTAGTAATCCAGACTCCAACGAGTGGTCCATTTCTGCTGGTTTGGCAACCCAGTTACGGGGTACGTAACATCACCAATAAACAACCTCTTTGAAGGGCATCGCACTGGACTCGAGTGATCACATGAACGGGCCTAGAACCTCAGGAGAGAGCATCTGCTTAAGGAATTGTCAGGCAGATTTGGAGATGCTACAAACATATTACTTGATTTTATTTTAATATTCTGAGCTGTCAGCATTTAGTAATTGGACTATTACTAAATGAGCTATAATTTACTGTTATTAGTGATAATTAGATTGTTGATATGATGCAGCACAACTCCCAGTCCAAAGTCAGCACTCAACACTCACTTGTCATGTGTAGCCAGATCTTGCTTGCTGTATCTAACATCCTTTGCGTACTTTACCACAAGACACCGATATTGAGCAATTTGAAACCTCTTCACCCTGCGCATCAGTTCTGTACTGCGGGAGAAAGAACGGGAGTTTAATCAGAACTGCTGCCTAGTTATCAAGATTCAAAATGCATTCATTACCAAAGAATGTAAAAACTATACAACCTTGAGATTCATTTGCTTACAGGCAGTCACAGAGCAGGGAACCCGAAGAACACAATAAAAAAAAATAAGACCAACCCCTAGTGCCCACAGAGAAAGAAGAAGAAAAAAACAAAATAAATCACGCAAACAACAGAAGCAAGCAACAACAGCATCCTGAGCCAAATTGTGTCCTTAGATCCAGTAGGCCCAAAGCCTCGGTATTCAGTTCATCACATTAGCAGGGCAAGTCTCCACAAAGTTCACAGACACGAGGCACAGCCTCACAGCCTTAGCGTCACGGAGAGAGGAGACCCCACACCATCTGGGCCAGCGTTTTAAGTTGTCTGAATTTCACACTAGGAATCGGGCTCCGCCTCAGCAAATTGCTCTGGGACTAAATTTCACTGTTGGAGAAGCTGTTCTTGATCTCTTCATATCGGCCTCAGCATTTGGAGCGATCCGACCTCACCCGACTCTCGACTCCCTGCCTTTCCAGCCTGTGTAGTCCGGTGTTTAGATTGCCCAAACAGCATATTGTGCCTTGCATTAGGACCTGGGTCTCACCATGGCAAATCACTCCGGGCCTAGCAATTTGCTTCGGACCTGGATTTCGCCGCTGTTCTCTACCTCACCAAATCGGCTCAGTGATGAGAGTGATCCACCCTTGGACTCAGGTAAGGCGGACAGGCATCAGAACTCCTTTGCCCCGCCTTCTCCCCTCCAACTCCAAGTGTGTCAATTTTGCAGCACACCAGCAGGAGGCACATCTCTCGAGTTTGGTTTACCCTTACTCACCTCTTCATTGTTTGCAGTGATAGTTTACCACAATTTTCTTCGAGTGTTTTTTACTTCAAAAATTTATTAAATGTTTTTAATTGAATTCCTTTGCTTTCAAACTACAAGTAAGCTGTCGCATGTCTTCGGTAACGCTATCTTAAACCAGATCATGCCATCTTATACATGCATCATAAAACAAGATTCCCCCACCCACCATCAACATAAAATGTTTGTTTCCCCAATGTCATTCAGTTGGCTTTGCCTCAGCTTTTCCACTGCAAAAATCATCATCCATTCCCATTATCACCTGATCTGCATTTAAATTATTCAACCAGTCTATTTTAAAACAACACCTTGGTCCCATGCAAACAACTGCTGTAAGATTCATTATCATTTGTATTAAGTTTTGTTTTCCATTCACCCACACAACCCTACTGGGTTTCAGATCAAAGCCACAGGGGAGATTTTTAAGACACAGGGGAGCTGTTGGAAATCTAAAGCAACACACACACAAATTGCTGGAGGAACTCAGCAGGTCAGGCATCAAGTATAGAAATGAATAAAGAGTTGAGGGTATGGGCCGAGATGCTTCTTCATAACAGAAGAGGACGGGAAAGGTGCCAAAATAAAAAGGCCAGGGGTGGGGGGTTGGGGGAAGAGAGTAAGGAGAAAGGCCAGGTGATAGGGGAAGCAACATACACAAAATGCTGGAGAGGGGAAGCAACACATACAAAATGCTGGAGGAACTCAGTGGGTCAGGCAGCATCTACAGAAATGAATGAACAGTCAACATCTCAGGCTGAAACCCTTCATCAGGACTGGAAAAAAGGTCAGAGTAAGAAGGTGGGGGGAAGGTAGTAAGTAGTACAAAGTGGTAGGTGATAGGTGAAAATAGGCCAGAGGGGAGGGGTGAAGTAAAGAGCTAGAAAGTTGATTGAAGGAGATAAAGGGCTGGAGAAGGAGGTATCTGCCAAGAGAGGACAGAAGAGCATGGAAGAAAAGGGAAGGCGGAGGAGCACCAAAGGGAGGTGATGGACAGATAGGGTGAAAGGGGGAAAACAGGAATGAGGAATGAAGGGGACAGGCAAAGGGGGCAATTACCAGAAGTTCGAGAAATCAATGTTCATTCCATCGGTTTGGAGGCTACCCAGATGGAATACAAGGTGTTGCTCCTCCAACCTGACCATGGCCTCATTGCAGCAGTAGAAGCAGCCGTGGACTGACATGTTGGAATGGGAATGGGCAGCCACTAGGAGATCCCGCATTTTCTAGTAGACAGAGCGTAGGGCACTCGGCGAAGCGGTATCCCAATCTACGTCGGGTCTCACCGATACACCAGGAGCACCAGATAAGTAGGTGACCCCAACAGACTCACAGGTGAAGTGTCACCCCACCTGGAAGGACTGTTTGGGGCCATGAATGGTAGTGAGGGAGGTGGTGCAGGAGCAGATGTGGGACTTGTTCCGCTTCCAAGGATAAGTACCAGGTGGGAGATAAGTGGGGAGGGGCGACTGGACAGGACAGGCGCGTAAGGAGCGATCCCTGTGGGAAGGAAAGATGTGCTTAGTGGCAGGATCCCATTGGAGATGGAGGAAGCTTGGAAATTTCAGAGAATTATGTGCTGAATGCGGGAGCTAGTGGGGTAGTAGGCGAGGACAAAACAAAAGGAACCCAGTCCCTGGTGGGGTGGCAGGAGAATGGAGTGATGGCAGAGATGTGGGTGAGGGCAGTATTGATGGTGGAGGAAGGAAAGCCCCTTTCTTCAAAGGAGAACACCTCATTAGTTCTGGAATGAAAAGCCTCATCCTGTGAGCAGATGCAGAGGAGACAGAGATGGAGGCCTGAAAAGAGAAGTTGGGGGGGGGGGGGGATGACACAGGGGAGATGACAGGCAGGTGAAAAGAGGTAAAAGGCCAGAGTGGGGAATAGAAGGGGGGGGGGGAAGTGAAGAAAGGGATTCTTTTTCAAACTG
Organism: Mobula hypostoma; assembly: GCF_963921235.1. Lineage (NCBI taxonomy): Eukaryota > Metazoa > Chordata > Chondrichthyes > Myliobatiformes > Myliobatidae > Mobula > Mobula hypostoma. The sequence continues at coordinate 48,211,718 of NC_086118.1, read as the reverse complement.
GAAAGCAAAATTGATATTCATGCTATAGTATCCAAGACATCTTCAAGAAGTGGTGCTTTAGGAAGGCGGCTTCCATCGTTAAGGAGCACAGAAGCCTGAAGGCACACACACAGGAACAGTTTCTTCCCCTCTGCCATCCGATTTAGAAATGGACACTGAACCCATGAAAACTACCTCACTATTGTTTTTAAATTTCTGGTATTTTGCACTATTTATTTTAGCCTAACTATTTAATAGACATAAATACTTAATGAAACTCAATTTTTTCCTCTATATTTATCATGTATTTCATTGCTCTGCTACCACAAAGTTAACAAATTTCACGATATATGCTGGTAATATTAAATCTGATCCGAAGCCAACAGGTTGGAGGCTACCCATATGGAATATGTGATGCTTCTCTGCTCTGAGAGTGGCCTCATCCTGGCACAGGAGGCCGCCATGGACCAACATGTCAGAATGGGAATCGGAATTAAAACATTTGCCCACTGGGATGTTCCGCTTTAGGTAAGTGGGGCTAAATTTGTCAGGCGTGTTCAAGAAGGATTCCTGACACAGTGTGTGGACTGGCCGACGAGAGGAGAGGCCATACTGGATCTAGTTCTAGGTAATGAAGCTGGTCAGCTGGCAGACCTCTTGGTGGGGGAGCATTTTGGTGAGTGACCACAACTCCCTCAGCTTTAGCGTAACTATGGAAAAGGATAAAAACAGAAAATGGGAAAGTGCTTAGCTGGGGAAGGGCCAACTATGAAGGGATGAGGCAGGAACTAGCGAGAGTAAATTGGAAACAGATGTTCAAGGGTGAAAGCACAGAAGCAATGTGGAGGAAGTTTAGGGGCCACTTGTGCTGGGTTCAGGATAGGTTTGTCCCACTGAAACAAGGAAAAAATGGTAGAAAAAGGGAACCATGGCTGACGAAACACATGAGGCAACTCGTCAAGAGGAAGAAGGAAGCACATGCTAGATATAAGAAGCAGGAGGGGCTCATGAGCAATACAGGGTAGCCAGGGAGGAGCTTAAGAAAGGACTTAGGAGAGCTCGAAGGGGGCATGAGAAGACCTTAGCATGTAGGATTAAGGAGAACCCCAAGGCATTCTACGCGTATGTAAAGAACAGAAAGATATCAAGAATGAAGGTGGGGCCACTAAAGGATAAAGAAGGCAACATGTGCCTAGAGGCAGAGGAGGTCCTAAATGAATACTTTGCTTCAGTATTCACAAGTGAAAAGGACCTTGATCAGGGTGAGGTCGAAATAGAACAGGCCTGTGTGCTGGACAATGTGGAGATGAAGGAAGTAGTAGTGTTGGATCTTCTTAAAAACATCTAAGTCCCCAGGGCCAGACATGATATACCCCAGGTTGCTGTGGGAAGTGAGAGAAGAGATCACTGGAGCAGTAGCTATGATCTTTGAATCCTCTTTGGCTGCAGGGGAGGTGCTGGAGGATTGGAGAATGGCAAATATAGTTCCCTTGTTTAAAAAAGGTAATAGGGAGAATCCTGGGAACTATAGACCGGTGAGTCTTGCGTTGGTGGTCTGCAAACTATTGGAAAGGATTCTTAAGAATAGGATCTACAAGCACTTGGAGAAGTACAGTCTACTCAAGGATAGTCAACATGGCTTTGAAGGGAAGGTCATGTCTCACGAGCCTAACTGAGCTTTTTGAAGAGGTAACAAAAGAAATTGATGAGGGTAGGGCAGTAGACTTTGTGATTTTTATAAATGACCTGGATGAACAGGCGGAAGGATGGGTGAGTAAGTTTGCGGATGACACGAAGATTGGAGTTGTGGATGGAGTTGTAGGTTGTCGAAGGTTACAAGAGGATATAGATAGGATGCAGAGATGGGCAGAAAAGTGGTAGATGGAGTTCAATCTGGATAAGTGTGAAGGACAAACCAGAAGGCTGAGTATAGGGTTAATGGTCGGTTACTTAAGTGTGTGGACTGAACAGAGGGACCTTGGGGTTCAAATCCATACATTCCTCAAGGTCACTGCACAGGTTGATAGGATAGTAAGAAGGCCTATGGGGTGCTAGGCTTCATTAATAGGGGGATTGAGTTCAAGAGTAGGGGGATTGAGTTCAAGAGTAGAGAGATTATGTTGCAACTCTACAGATCTCTGGTGAGACCACACAGAGTATTATGTTCAGTTCTGGTCACCTCATTATAGGAAGGATGTGGAAGCTATGGAGAGGGTGCAGAGGAGATTTACCATGTTGTTGCCTAGATTGGAAAACAAGTCTTATGAGGCAAGGTTAGCAGAGGGCTGGGACTTTTCTCTGTGGAGTGTAGAAGGACGAGAGGGGACTTGATAGAGATCTACAAGATTATGAAAGCCATAGCCAGTACCCGTTTCCCAGGGCACAAACAGCAAACACCAGAGGGCATATGTACAAAGAGAGAGAAGTTTAAGGCATCAGGGGCAAGTTTAAAAAAAAAGAGGGTTGTGGGTGCCTGGAATGACTTGCCAGGGATGGTGGTGGAGGCTAAAACATTAGGGGTATTTAAGAGCCTCTTGGACAGGCAAATGGACGAAAGAAAAATAAAAAGTTACGGGGTAGTGTGAGATTAGTACGTTTTTTTTAAAAAAAAGGAATATATGGGTCGGCACAACATCGAGGGCTGAAGGGCCTGTACTGTGCTGTAGTATTCTAGTGTCTAGTAATGGAGAGGGGGTGCTCAAACGAAGCAGACCCCAATTTACAACCCCAGCAGATTTACAGGTGAAATGTTGCCTCACCTGGAAGGGCTGTTTGGGGCCTTGAATGCTGGTGAAGAGGTATACAAGGGATAAACGCAAACAGGCTTTCCCCCCCACTGAGTTTAGGCTAAACTAGAACTAGAGGTCATGGATTAAGGGTGGAAGGTGAAATATTTAAGCGGACCATGAGGTGGTGAGAGTGTGGAACAAGCCACCAGTGGATTAGGTTTCTACTTCAACATTTAAGAGAAATGTGGACAAGTACATGGATGGGAGGGGTATGGTTCTTGGGACGATGGTCCAAATCGACAGGACTAGGCCCAGACCAGACGCCCAAAAGGCCAGTTTCTGTACTGCAACTCGTTTTTGGGACAAACCATCAAAATCTTTAGCAAAACTTATTTTAAAGGTGCGTCTTAAAGCACAATTATTTTGTTTACAGCGCCGGCTCCAGAGTTTGATCCTGCAAAGCCAAAGCGTTTTCACGATAAGCGGAGATTAAATTTGAAAACGACTTGACGGAGTTAACGCTCCAGCGGGTTACAGGGTTTGCACAGAATTAAAAAATAACCGTTTTCAAATAATATCATTGCACTGTTTCCAAAGTTGGCACCAATATCAGCGCTGAAGGAAATTAACCGGACATGCTGTACTGCCGCCTCTTTTAACAATTAGAGATTACAACCACGAAGCATTTTCCAGAGCTGTTTATAAAGGTAACGTGAGGTAAAAAGATTAAAAGAAAACTTGCAGGTTTTAACTGAGTTACTACTGGAAACACGACATTTAATAAAAATGCCTGAAATGAAAGAACGAATGAAAGCCGAGGTCAGGGCGGAAACGCGGGAAGTCACCGAAACAAAAGGGTGGTGGAACTATAGAATATCAGTACAAGAGAAAAGTGCAGGGAATAACATTTATTCAATCTACTACAAAAATGGCAAAAAAAACAATTGTTTTACCTTTTCCCTGAGAACATCGGTCCAAAGATGATCTGGAATCACACAAAAAAAATCAGTTAAATGTGTTCAAATCTGGCGCCTTTACGAAAGGAAGTGCGATGGTAACGTAAGCTATATCCTCTTCACAAACAGCAAACGCCAGCCAGAGATTAATTTATTTCATGCATTTAGTTGTTCAAGAGCCGACGGTCGTATTTTGCCTACCTGAATTTGTCCCTTCATTTTGTTGGGAGACGGGAGCGAGGGAGACAAGCAGTTCATCCTGCGGCAGATAATACAAAAAAGCTCCAAGGTAAAATAATTTAAACCCACGTAGTTAAAGATCGTAGTTGCAAATATGCTTCTTTCCCGTAAAGATTAGCAAATAACACGTAGAATGACAAGAGACAAAACTAAAAATTTCCACACACACTGCAGCGACTGAATTCAAACTACTCAACGCGCTGATGAATAAAAGTTTGGTCACTTTTCAACCAAGTTTTCGTCATGAGGAAGAATAAGCCAATTGGCTATCAGTTAGCCATGCAATCCCACCCAACCATACAGCTGGAAGGAACCGCTGGGCTAACTTTGTCTACTGCCGCAAAGTGATCTAAATACTGTAACGGCTAACTCGTTAAAAGGTGGTACATTGAATATAAAAAAAAAACATGTGAAAGTTGCAGTTATAACAAAGTTGATACGTGTCTGTGATGCTGCTGCAAGCAAGTTTTGCCTTTGCACATGCGCATACATGTACTTGCCCCTAACAATTCGACTTCTTATCATTGACGGTTCGGAAAAGAAACTAGCTTCCAATGTAGGCAGATAAACGACAGCTGATTCTGTCAGCATGTCGTGTACCTACACAGGGTTTTGCGGCCTTGTGAATTGCCAGAAAGTTACCACTAATAATAAATCAGAATCAGGTTTAATATCACTGATATACCGTGCAATGTATTGTTCTGAGGCAACAGTATAGTGCAATACATAAAAATATTAAAGAATTACAATAAAATGCATAATTAAAATTGGATTAATTAAGTACTGCAAAAGTAGTGCAGTAGTGTTCATGGGTTGGTTCATTGTTCGTTCAGAAATCTCATGGTGGAGGGGAAGAAGCTTTTCCTAAATCATTGAGTGTGTTACTGATGATAATAAACTGAAGATAGGCCTCGTGCAAAGAGATGAAAATGTATTTTTATGCTTATGCAAAATATGATTGTTATGTTTTAAACCACTGCTGCTGCAAAACAAATGATAATAAATATGATTCTCCGTAACTTCCGCCACCTCCAACGGGATCCCACCACTAAGCATATCTTTCCCTCCCCCCCTCTCTCTGCATTCCGCAGGGATCGCTCCCTACACAACTCCCTTGTTCATTCGTCCCCCCCATCCCTCCCCACTGATCTCCCTCCTGGCACTTATCCGTGTAAGCGGAACAAGTGCTACACATGCCCTTACACTTCCTCCCTTACCACCATTCAGGGCCCCAAACAGTCCTTCCAGGTGAGGCATCACTTCACCTGTGAGTCGACTGGGGTGATATACTGCGTCCGGTGCTCCCGATGTGGCCTTTTATATATTGGTGAGACCCGACGCAGACTGGGAGACCGCTTTGCTGAACATCTACGCTCTGTCCGCCAGAGAAAGCAGGATCTCCCAGTGGCCACACATTTTAATTCCACATCCCATTCCCATTCTGACATGTCTATCCACGGCCTCCTCTACTGTAAAGATGAAGCCACACAGGTTGGAGGAACAACACCTTATATTCCGTATGGGTAGCCTCCAACCTGATGGCATGAACATTGACTTCTCTAACTTCCGCTAGGCCCCACCTCCCCCTCGTACCCCATCTGTTACTCTTTTTTATGCACACATTCTTTCTCTCACTCTCCTTTTTCTCCCTCTGTCCCTCTGAATATACCTCTTGCCCATCCTCTGGGTCACCCCCCCCCCGTCTTTCTTCCCAGACCTCCTGTCCCATGATCCTCTCGTATCCCCTTCTGCCTATCACCTGTCCAGCTCTCGGCTCCATCCCTCCCCCTCCTGTCTTCTCCTATCATTTTGGATCTCCCCCTCCCCCTCCAACTTTCAAATCCCTTACTCACTCTTCCTTCAGTTAGTCCTGACGAAGGGTCTCGGCCTGAAACGTCGACTGTACCTCTTCCTAGAGATGCTGCCTGGCCTGCTGCGTTCACCAGCAACTTTGATGTATGTTGCATAAATATGATTCTGATTGGTTCTAAATTAACCTAAGAAATAGGAGCAGGAGTAGGCCATGCAGCCTGTCAAGCCTGCTATGCCATTCAATAAGATCATGGCTGATCTGGCCGTGGACTCATCTCCACCTACCTGCCTTTTCCCCCATAACCCTTAGTTCTCCTAAGGTGCAAAAATCTATCCAACCTAGTCTTAAATATATTTACTGAGGTAGCCTCCACTGCTTCATCGGGCAGAGAATTCCACAGATTCACCACCCTCTGGGAAAAGCAGTTCCTTTTCAATTCCATATGGATTCAAAATCATACTTTACTTTTTTAAAATGTCTGTCACAAGCAGCAGCAGGAGTTGGCCGTCGCATAGCAGTGAGCCCGACGCTGTTACAGCTCAGGGCATTGGAGATCGGATTTCAATCCCTATAAGGAGTATCTACGTTCTCCCCGTGACTTCATGGATTTTCTCCGGGTGCTCTGGTTTCCTCACAGTCCAAAATCGTACCAGTTAGTAGGTTAATTGGTCATTGTAAATTGTCCTGTTATTGGGCTAGGGTCAAGGGGCCTTTTCCATGCTGAATGTCCAAAATAATCCTTCATCCAGCTGCACACATCAAAGTTGCTGGTGAACGCAGCAGGCCAGGCAGCACCTCCAGGAAGAGGTACAGTCGACGTTTCAGGCCGAGACCCTTCGTCAGGACTAACTGAAGGAAGAGTTAGTAAGAGATTTGAAAGTGGGAGGGGGGGGAGATCCGAAATGATAGGAGAAGACAGGAGGGGGAGGGATGGAACCAAGAGCTGGACAGGTGATTGGCAAAAGGGATAGGAGAGGATCATGGGACAGGAGGCCAAGGGAGAAAGACAAGGGGGGGAGAAACTCAGAGGATGGGCAAGGGGTATAGTCAGAGGGACAGAGGGAGAAAAAGGAGAGTGAGAGAAAGAATGTGTGTATAAAAATAAATAACAGATGGGGTACGAGGGGGAGGTGGGGCATTAGCGGAAGTTAGAGAAGTCGATGTTCATGCCATCAGGTTGGAGGCTACCCAGAGGGAATATAAGGTGTTGTTCCTCCAACCTGAGTGTGGCTTCATCTTTACAGTAGAGGAGGCCGTGGATAGACATATCAGAATGGGAATGGGATGTGGAATTAAAATGTGTGGCCACTGGGAGATCCTGCTTTCTCTGGCAGACAGAGCGTAGGTGTTCAGCAAAACGGTCTCCCAGCTGCACAGCTTGCACTAGTAGTGAAAAACCGATTGAAAATCTGCTTTATTTGTCACATATACACCAAAACATATAGACGGAAAAGAAGGGGGAAGAAGCCAGATTAAGAAGGTAGTAGGGGGAGGGAGGGGAAAGAGTACAAGCTGAAGGTGGGTGGGTGGGAGAGGAGTTATCAAATACGAAGCTGGGAGGGGATAGGAAGAAGAGATAAAAGGCTGATGGTAGAGGAAGGGAAACCCCAATGTTTCCTCTACCATCAATGCTGCCCTCACCCACTTCTCCTCCATTTCCCAGACATCCACCCTCATCTGATCTTCCTTCAGCCATAACAGGGATAGCATTCCCCATGTCCTTACCTACCACCCCACGAGCCTTCATATCCACAAAACCATAAGACCTAGCAGCAGAATTAGGCCATTCAGCCCATTGAGTCCGCTCCGCCATTTCATCATGGTTGATCCCAGATCCCATTCAACCCCATACACCTGCCCTCTCACCATGTCCCTTGATGTCCAACTAATCAGGAATCTATCAACTTTTGCCTTAAATATACCCGCGGACTTGGCCTCCACCGTCATCTGTGGCAGAGCATTCCACAGATTCACCACTCTTTGGCTAAAAAAATTCTTCCTTACTTCTGCTCTCAAAGGTTGCCCCTCAATTTTGAGGCTGTGCCCTCTAGTTCTAGATACCCCCACCAGAGGAAACATCCTTTCCACATCCACCTTATCTAGTCCGTTCAACATTTGGTAGGTCTCAATGTGATCTCCACGCATTCTTCTAAATTCCAGTGAGTACAGGCCCAAAGCTGCCAAACACACCTCGTATGTTAGCCCCTTCATTCCTGGAATCATCCTTGTGAGCTTCCTCCAGACTCTCTCCAATGACAATATATCCTCTCTGAGATAAGAGGCCCAAAACTGTTGACAATAGTCCAAGTGCGGCCTGACTAGTCTCTTATAAAGCTTCAGCAATGTTTTCTTGTTTTTATATTCTATTCCCCTTGAAATAAATGCCAAATGGTACTTATGCACAAGAAATCTACTCACCAATAAGATGCTGGAGGAACTGAGCAAGTACATCATTCTTTGTAAATTCTGTGATCTACATAGAAACATAGAAATCTACAGCACGTTACAGGCCCTTCGGCCCACAATGTTGTGCCGACCATGTAACCTACTCTAGAAACTGTCTACAATTTCCCTACCACATAGCCCTCTATTTTTCTAAGCTCCATGTACCTATTTAAGAGTTTCTTAAAAGACCCTATTATATCCGCCACTACCACTGTCACTGGCAGCGCATTCCACGCACCCACCACTCTCTGTGTGAAAAACATACCCCTGACATCTCCCTTGTACCTACTTCCAAGCACCCTAAAACTATGCCCCAATCTGGACCAAACTTGAATCACTGAATGATGCTTGACAGCTGTGGCCAGATTTGAATGCTATTACCCCTTATGAAATAAAAGCATGTGGCATGGGTGACAACAGGGCTTCCCTACCAAATGAATTTGATGCTTCTGTGCTCACTTTGAACGTCAAAACATGGAGGTATCATCATGAACTCCCACAGCCTCTGATGACCCTCTGACTGCAGGCTCTGAGGCCAATGTGAGAGTGTCCTTCAGGAGAGTGAAACTATGGAAAGCATCTGGCCCGGATGGGGTACCTGACTGAGTACTAAAGTCCTATGCTGATCAACTGGCTGGAGTGTTCACCAATATCTTTAAGCGTCTGAGGTAGCCACTTTAATTATACCAGTGTCTAAGAAAAACGTGGTAACCTGCCTCATTGACTATCATCCAGTAGCACTTGCATCCGCAGTGATGAAGTGCTTTGAGAGGTTGGTGATGAAACGTATCAATTCCTGGTTGAGAAATTACTTAGATCTGCTCCTATTTGCTTGCTGACCCAACAGGTCCACAGCAGATGCTACTTCATTGGCTCTTCAGTCAACCCTGAAGCATCTGGATAGTGAAGAAGCACACACCAGGATGTTCTTCATCGATTACAGTTTGGCGTTCAATATTATCGTCCCCTTAAAACTAATCAATAAGCTTCAAGACCTTGGCCTTGATATCTCCTTGTGCAATTGGATCTTTGATTTCCTACTTGCAGACCCCAGTATGTTGGGATTGGCAAAAACATCTCCTCCACAATCTCCATAAACATGGGTGCACAACAAGGCTGTGTGCTTAGTCCCCTGCTCTACTCACTTTACATGTATGACTGTGTGGCTAAGCACAGTTCCAATGCCATATTTAAGTTTGCTGACAACACCCGAATCGAAGGTGGTGATGAATCAGCATGTAGGAATGAGATTGAAAATCTGGCTGAGTGGTGCCACAACTAAAGTCCCTCACTCAATGTCAGCAAGATCAGGGAGCTGAGTGTTGACTTCAGGAGGAGGAAACTGAAGGTCCATGAGCCAGTCCTCATCAGGGGATCAGAGGAGGAGAGGATCAACAACTTTAAATTCCTCAGTGTTCTCATTTCAGAGGATCTGCCTTGGGCCCAGCACATAAATAGCATTACAAAGAAAGCACTGCAGTGACTCTACTTCCTTAGAAGTTTGCAAATATTTGGCTTGACATCTAGAGCTTTGACAAACCTCATAGATGTGTGGTGGAGAGTATATTGACTGGTTCCACCACTGATATGGAAACACTAATGTCCTTGAATGGGAAATCCTACAAAAAGTAGTGATTATGGCCCAGACCATCACGGGTGAAGCCCTTCCCACCACTGAGCACATCTACACCAGTACTGTCACAGGAAAACAGCATCCATCAACGACAACCCCATCACCCAGTTCATGCTCTCTTCTTGCTGCTGTCATCAGGAAGAAGGTTCATGAGCCTCAGGACCCACACTACCAGGTTCAGGAACAGTTATTACCCCTCAGCCATCAGGCTCTTGAACCAGAGGGGATAACTTCAGTCAACTTCTCTTGTCCCATCAATGAACTGTTCCCACAACTGATGGACTCACTTTCAAGGTCTCTTCATCTCATGTTCTCGATATTTATTGCTTATTTGTTATTAGTAATTTTTATTTGTATTTGCCGTTTGTTCTCTTTTGCACATCGGTTGTTTATCCATCCTGCTGGGTGCGGTCTTTCGCTGATTTTATTGTGTTTCTTGGATTTGCTGTGTATGCATGCAAGAAAATTAATATTCAGTTTGTATATAGTGAGTGACATATATGTACTTTGATAATAAATTTACTCTGTACATGATTAGCTAATTAGATATTTGGATTAACGAGCTGGTGTACTGGTGTACAGGCAGTCCCCAGGTTACGAACGTCTGACTTACGGACAACTCATACTTACGAACGGAGTGCAATAAGCCTATTATATTAAAAATGTGAGTTAAATACAATGGTTTGTAATAACGAACGCACGCTCGTGAAAACATTGTACGGCTTCAGCAGTTCATCGGCTCAAAGAAGGAAAACGCCGTCCGCCATTTTAAGTTGGCTCACATCACCGTACAGTAACTTCGTATTTGGCTTAAAATTTCCTCTTATTTACCCTTGCAACCATGCCTCCAAAGCGTAAATCCAATGCAAATGCTGGTGATGCATCAAGGAAAAGGAAAACGATCACGATTGAAAATAAAGTGGAAATAATAAAGCGATCGGAAAGAGGTGAAATGCCATCACTCATTGGAAAAGTGTTAGGCGACAGTCGGTCAACAATCGGAACAATTTTAAAGGATAAAGTGACGATAGCATTTGAGGAAGAAGACTGGGACCTAAAAACTCCAGAACCCAAAAAGTTTTTGACAAAAGAGTTAGCTGAAGCCTTTTGTCTCATTGAAGCAGGGATGGCAAAGTTAGAGGAGCAAGATCCCAATACAGAGAGGTTCACCAAAGCTTACTGTACAGTTACCAAGGGCCTCAGCTGCTACCAGGCCAATAATGACAAGAAAAAGAAAAGCTCTGCAAAGAAAGGTAAAATACGTACTATAAACCATTTGACTAACTGGCACTAAACAAGAACCATATGTATGTGTTCCGACTTACCTACAAATTCGACTTAAAGACAGACTTAGGAATGAATCTCGTTCGTAACCCAGGGACTGCCTATACTTAATAAAGTGGCCACTGAATATAGTGTATATGTCGCAGAATTGTAAGCATGGATGTGTTAGGCCTCTTAACCATGTTGTGTTGGAGTATTTGTTGTGTTGTTGTAAAGTCCATTCACTGGAAGTGAACCAGTCAATAAAACTGGGTCTTTCCCCATATTAGCAAAATGAGTTCCCATTGATTATCTCTACTTTCTGGGTAGAAAGAGAAGAGAATGGAGAGATAAGGGGCATTGGGCAGCATATAAAAAAATAGATGTACTTATCAGCAGGTCATGCAATATCTATAGAAGTGTTCTTTCATGATTTTTAAAACAAGGTGATTTTTATTGCACACTCGCTAACACGAGGTGTCAATGGAAGAAGTCCTTAGTCTGATGGCAAGAGGATCTAGGATGATTATGAGGGTCCGGATGCTACCTGACCCGCTGAGTTCCTCCAGCATTTTATTGATGAGTAGGTTACTTGTGCGTAAGCACCATTTGATAGAAGTGCTACGTTTGCACGGCGTGGGATAGTCATAATCACAAACAAAAGAAAATTGCAGATGCTGGAAATCCGAGCAACACACACAAAATGCTGGAAGAACTCAGCAGGCCAGGTAGCATCCGGACCCTCATAATCATCCTAGATCCTCTTGCCATCAGACTAAGGACTTCTTCCATTGACACCTCGTGTTAGCGAGTGTGCAATAAAAATCACCTTGTTTCAAAAATCATGAAAGAACACTTCTGGCATTTAAACTCGAAACTGGAGCAGAAGTGGGCCATCTGTAACCTGAGAAAAGAAGCTTTCTGTGAGAATTCTTAAGTGTGATTGTCCTTTCAGCCAGATGGGTGACATCACCATTTTCAGTCATAACAAGTTGCCGCCTAATTGAAATACAGTAAAAGGGGAAATGTATAAGACAGATATCACTATCTTTGTGGGAAGCTTTCCTGTTATGGGTGCTATTCATTGCTACTGACCACATGAGCTGAGACTTTATAATTTACACTAACAATTGCACATATCGCTCCCAGCAGCAGCTACTGGTATTGGTGCTATCAAAGAAAAGGAGATGGCTCCTTCAGCCTGGCCTCCATTCAATAAGGACTTCTTAAACACAAGATGTACTTATCTGCAGGTGCTGGAAGTCTAGAGCAGCACCCACAAAACTGTTGGAGGAACTCAGCAAGCCAGGCAGCATCTATGAATAGATATGAAGAGTCAACAGTGCTTCCGGTAACTTCTTCCCTTCTCTCCTTTTCTATTCTCCATTCTGGCTCACCTCTTACCCTTCCTGTTCTCCTCACCTGCCTCTCACCTCCTCCTCCTCCCCTTTCACCTCTCCTATCAAATTCCTTCTTCTCAGCCCTTTACCTTTTCCACCCATCTCCCCCTAGCTTCTCACTTCACTCCCTTCCCCCACCCAACAACCTTCCTCCTCACTTCGTCTCACCTATCACCTACCAGCTTGTTATCCTTCCCCTCCATCCACCTCTTATTTTGGCTTCTTCCCCCTTCCTTGCCAGTCCCGATGAAAGGTTTTGGCCTGAAACATCGACTGTTTATTCCTCTCTATAGATATTGCATGACCTGCTGATAAGTACATCTATTTTTTTTATATGCTGCCCAATGCCCCTTATCTCTCCATTCTCTTCTCTTTCTACCCAGAAAGTAGAGATAATCAATGGGAACTCATTTTGCTAATATGGGGAAAGACCCAGTTTTATTGACTGGTTCACTTCCAGTGAATGGACTTTACAACAACACAACAAATACTCCAACACCACATGGTTAAGAGGCCTAACACATCCATGCTTACAATTCTGCAACATATACACTATATTCAGTGGCCACTTTATTAAGTATAGGCAGTCCCCGGGTTACGAACGAGATTCGTTCCTAAGTCTGTCTTTAAGTCGAATTTGTAGGTAAGTCGGAACACATACATATGGTTCTTGTTTAGTGCCAGTTAGTCAAATGGTTTATAGTACATATTTTACCTTTCTTTGCAGAGCTTTTCTTTTTCTTGTCATTATTGGCCTGGTAGCAGCTGAGGCCCTTGGTAACTGTACAGTAAGCTTTGGTGAACCTCTCTGTATTGGGATCTTGCTCCTCTAACTTTGCCATCCCTGCTTCAATGAGACGAAAGGCTTCAGCTAACTCTTTTGTCAAAAACTTTTTTGGTTCTGGAGTTCTTAGGTCCCAGTCTTCTTCCTCAAATGCTATCGTCACTTTATCCTTTAAAATTGTTCCGATTGTTGACCGACTGTCGCCTAACACTTTTCCAATGAGCGATGGCATTTCACCTCTTTCCGATCGCTTTATTATTTCCACTTTATTTTCAATCGTGATCGTTTTCCTTTTCCTTGATGCATCACCAGCATTTGCATTGGATTTACGCTTTGGAGGCATGGTTGCAAGGGTAAATAAGAGGAAATTTTAAGCCAAATACGAAGTTACTGTACGGTGATGTGAGCCAACTTAAAATGGCGGACGGCATTTTCCTTCTTTGAGCCGATGAACTGCTGAAGCCGTACAATGTTTTCACGAGCGTGCGTTCGTTATTACAAACCATTGTATTTAACTCACATTTTTAATATAATAGGCTTATTGCACTCCGTTCGTAAGTATGAGTTGTCCGTAAGTCAGACGTTCGTAACCTGGGGACTGCCTGTACACCAGTACACCAGCTCGTTAATCCAAATATCTAATTAGCTAATCATGTACAGAGTAAATTTATTATCAAAGTACATATATGTCACTCACTATATACAAACTGAATATTAATTTTCTTGCATGCATACACAGCAAATCCAAGAAACACAATAATATCAGCGAAAGACCGCACCCAGCAGGATGGATAAACAACCGATGTGCAAAAGAGAACAAACGGCAAATACAAATAAAAATTACTAATAACAAATAAGCAATAAATATCGAGAACATGAGATGAAGAGACCTTGAAAGTGAGTCCATCAGTTGTGGGAACAGTTCATTGATGGGACAAGAGAAGTTGAGTGAAGTTATCCCCTCTGGTTCAAGAGCCCGATGGCTGAGGGGTAATAACTGTTCCTGAACCTGGTAGTGTGGGTCCTGAGGCTCATGAACCTTCTTCCTGATGACAGCAGCAAGAAGAGAGCATGAACTGGGTGATGGGGTTGTCGTTGATGGATGCTGTTTTCCTGTGACAGTACTGGTGTAGATGTGCTCAGTGGTGGGAAGGGCTTCACCTGTGATGGTCTGGGCCATAATCACTACTTTTTGTAGGATTTCCCATTCAAGGACATTAGTGTTTCCATATCAGTGGTGGAACCAGTCAATATACTCTCCACCACACATCTATGAGGTTTGTCAAAGCTCTAGATGTCAAGCCAAATATTTGCAAACTTCTAAGGAAGTAGAGTCACTGCAGTGCTTTCTTTGTAATGCTATTTATGTGCTGGGCCCAAGGCAGATCCTCTGAAATGAGAACACTGAGGAATTTAAAGTTGTTGATCCTCTCCTCCTCTGATCCCCTGATGAGGACTGGCTCATGGACCTTCAGTTTCCTCCTCCTGAAGTCAACACTCAGCTCCCTGATCTTGCTGACATTGAGTGAGGGACTTTAGTTGTGGCACCACTCAGCCAGATTTTCAATCTCATTCCTACATGCTGATTCATCACCACCTTCGATTCGGGTGTTGTCAGCAAACTTAAATATGGCATTGGAACTGTGCTTAGCCACACAGTCATACATGTAAAGTGAGTAGAGCAGGGGACTAAGCACACAGCCTTGTTGTGCACCCATGTTTATGGAGATTGTGGAGGAGATGTTTTTGCCAATCCCAACATACTGGGGTCTGCAAGTAGGAAATCAAAGATCCAATTGCACAAGGAGATATCAAGGCCAAGGTCTTGAAGCTTATTGATTAGTTTTAAGGGGACGATAATATTGAACGCCAAACTGTAATCGATGAAGAACATCCTGGTGTGTGCTTCTTCACTATCCAGATGCTTCAGGGTTGACTGAAGAGCCAATGAAGTAGCATCTGCTGTGGACCTGTTGGGTCAGCAAGCAAATAGGAGCAGATCTAAGTAATTTCTCAACCAGGAATTGATACGTTTCATCACCAACCTCTCAAAGCACTTCATCACTGTGGATGCAAGTGCTACTGGATGATAGTCAATGAGGCAGGTTACCACGTTTTTCTTAGACACTGGTATAATTAAAGTGGCTACCTCAGACGCTTAAAGATATTGGTGAACACTCCAGCCAGTTGATCAGCATAGGACTTTAGTACTCAGTCAGGTACCCCATCCGGGCCAGATGCTTTCCATAGTTTCACTCTCCTGAAGGACACTCTCACATTGGCCTCAGAGCCTGCAGTCAGAGGGTCATCAGAGGCTGTGGGAGTTCATGATGATACCTCCATGTTTTGACATTCAAAGTGAGCACAGAAGCATCAAATTCATTTGGTAGGGAAGCCCTGTTGTCACCCATGCCACATGCTTTTTATTTCGTAAGGGGTAATAGCATTCAAATCTGGCCACAGCTGTCAAGCATCATTCAGTGATTCAAGTTTGGTCCAGATTTGCCACTTTGCACATGAGATGGCTTTCTGGAGATTGTATCTGGACCTCTTGTATCTTACTTGGTCAGCAGCCCTGAATGCCACCTATCTGGCCCTCAGCAGTTTGCGGATCTCATGGTTGATCCAGGGCTTCTGTTGGGGAAGACTGAATGACTTTGTGGGCACACACTCAACTACAACTGTGTTTTATTCATTCTGATCCTTTGATGAGTCCTCGAACACCAACTGGAAGCAATCCCGTAACTGCTTCTCCACTTCCCACAACCACCTCTTCGTTGTCTTTATCTCTAGGGCCTTGCTTTGTAGCCTCTGCCTGTATGCAAATAGGAGAAGGACAGACAAGTCATCAGATTTCCTGAAGTGCAGTCTAGCCATTCCTAATCTTAGAGTAGCAGTCGTTGAGTGTGTTTTTTTGCTGTGTGGCATCACAGCAACTCAATGCATAAAAGCACGCAGGCATGGTCAAGAGGTTCCGTTGTTGTTCAGACTAAACTTCAGAATGGGGAAGAAATGTGAAGAAAGTGACTTTGTCCGTGGAATAATTGTTGGTGCCAGATGGGGTGGTTTGAGTATCTCAGAAACAGCTGATCTGCGATTTTCACTCATAATAGTCTCTAGAGTTTACAGAGAATGATGCATGAAACTAAAAGCATTCAGTGAACAGCTTTTCTGTGGGTCAAAATGCCTTGTTAATGAGAGAGGTCAGAGGAGAATGGCCAGACTGGTTCAAGCTGACAGGAAGGTGACAGTTACTCAAATAACCATGGCTTACAACATTGGTGTGCAGAACAGCATCTCTGAATGCACAACGCATTGATCCTTGAAGTGGATGGGCTACAGCAGCAGAAGATCACGAACGTACATTCAGAGGCCACTTTATTAAGTCTCCTATACTATTTTATTTCTTCTATTGTGAAAATCCAGGTGGAAATATTGCAGAAACTCAAGACTATGAAGTAATTACATGCATTCTGCCATTTCAAATCTGATGACTATTCCTCCCCTCTATAATTTCTGCACTAGGATACACAGTATATTAACTCTTGAGGTCATGGTATGCAATTTTGTTCTCTGTGATCCACCTACTCCATATCTTGGCACTAAGATTGGGCCACGTTTAGTAAATTGACTTACTGGGGTGGATATAACAATCTAAATCATTATAATCAGGACAACCCACATTATACAGTGCTTAGTAACTTGCTGATGGCCAGTTAATATTTGCATTAGTTTGGTTCACATCCAAAAGGTTAGTCATAGTGGTAGGTTTGAAAAGAGCAGCGTGTTCTATTCAGTGACGCACATAAAATGCTTGAGGAATTCAGCAAGTCAAGCAACATCAGTAGAAGAAAATAAGTAATCAATATCTTGGGCCAGATGAAGGGACTCAGTCCTCCAGCATTTTGTGTGCGTGTGTTGCTCAGGATTTCCAGCAGAGTCTCTTGTGTTGGCTGGTGTACTGTGGTGTGCACAATATTTTTCTTTAAACCAGGATTTAGTCTTCTGCTCTTTTGCTGATTAGCAGTGATGAAAGAATAGAACCATTGTGGACACCATGGACAGATTTGTGTCACGTCTATAGTTAACTTACACGATGGATTTTCTGAATTTGCACCAACAATTAGAAACAACATTGATCCAACGCTCCCTGTCTAATTGATGCAGTTTGCGAAAATCTAAGGTAAACTGTGATGCCAAAATTATTTTTGAAACTTATGCTTTTGTTGAAGAACTGTGTGGTGGAAAATACAGTGATATTGGGGTATGAATTCAAGCATTGATCACAGCCAGGATCCAAATTTAAGTGAAATTGTACTTCAGGCCACTTTGGGAAAATACAGGCAAGGTGAGCATTAAGATCAGACATTATTTTCAATATTCAAAAGTTAAAAGTAAATTTAACTCAGGGCTCCACCACCAACTTACAACAACAGATTCAGGGGAAGATGAGCAACACAGATAAATTAGAAAATCTTACTATTGTATAAAATAGGAATGCTTTGTCTGTGTATGCATTACTATTCAGTTGGTTGGTGGAGGGGAGAGGGATGGGGGGGAGAGAGGGGTGGAGGGGGGGATGGTGATGAAGGTTGGGGGGTGGTTGGGATAAACAGTCAAGATGCAATTGGCAACTGGTTGTATTGAATGTAATTTGTTGGTGTTGCAATAAAAAAAGTTTAAAAGTAAATTTATTATCAAAATACATATATGTCATCATATACAACCCTGAGATTAATTTTCTTGTGGGTATACTCAGTAAATCCATAATAGGTAATAACCATAATAGAATGAATGAAAGACCACACAAACTTGGGGGTTAAACCAGTGTGCAAAAGGCAGCAAACTGTGCAAATACGAAGGATGTCATGCCAAATCTTCGCCAACTCCTACAGAAGTAGAGGCACTGCTGTGCTTTCTTCGTAACTGCTCTTACATGCTGGGTCCTCCAAAATGCTAACACCGAGGAATTTAGAGTCGCTGACCGTCTCCGCCTTTGATTCTCTGAGGAGAACTGGCTCATGGACTTTTGGTTTATCTCCTCCTGAAGTCAATAAACAGAATAGGAATCAGAATCAGGTATATTATCTGGCTCCTTGGTCTTGCTGACATTGTGGAAGGGGTTGTTTTTGTGGCACCACTCAGCCAGATTCTCGGTCTCGGATTGGTGCAGAAAGAGGGCTTGCCTGCCGGTTTACACTTACTTCATTGATTGGTCCAATCTATTGCAATTTCCACTCCTGTGAATTAAAGTAACCCGTAATTGAATGTGGCCCACTGTTACTGCCGGGAAAATGGAGTAAGTGGGTCACAGAAAACAAACTGTGCAGTGTTTGCCCTCGAGAGTAAGTGTCCATGTTTTTAGAACTGGAAGTGTACTCTCCAGTACCATCCTCTTCCACCAGCTCCAACGCTGAAGTTTTGGTTGGATCACTCTTTGCCTGCAACCTCGCCCTTGACCTTACTATCACGGGTAACCCTATCAGGAGCTAAATGTTAGATGGTATCGCTCGGGAACTCACAGATCTCCCTTCAACGGCAAGGTGAAAAATCCTCAGAGAGGTCTTTACAGTACAGATCAAGACTGTAGATCCTTTCCAGTTCCTCACACTTGCTTGTTCTAGATGCAGTATCATCAGAAAGTGTACAAACATTGGGGAAGCTGGAAAGCAAAACAGCTGGTGTTTTTGATTTTCCAATGACCAGGAGTGAAATTAAACCATGAAATTTGTTGTAAGATTCCCCAAACTTGTTTCGGTTGATGTATTGTGCCATCCTATTACCTGAGTGCAATGAGACACTTTTGAAGCATGACCTATGCCCAGATGTTACCGGGACTTTGTGACTTTTGAACAAGCTGTATTTGAACAGATATTTACCAATGATCTAAGTGGTTCCGAAACGTTCCACTCTTCTGTATTTCAAAGTTCACCAGGTGAAGCACTGTTGTTGGGTAAGTGTGAAATTAAAGCTATAAGCTGTGGTTTCATTTATAGGATTAAAATCAAGATTGTTGGTCTAGTGTTGTTGTTGCCGCTGCCTCGAGCTTCTGGAGTGGTGAGGGGTAAAAATTAGTGGAAGATTTACGATGATGGAGGAAGCTGAAAATGCATTTCACACTGTGTTTTTGCCGTGTTTCACTACACCCATGCCTCTGTCTGCTTTCTTTCCTGTCCTGATGAATGGTCTGAACCTGAAATGTAAATTGATGTATAGGAGAATGAGGAGAGATTTGACCGAGGCATACAAAATTAAGAGGGGTATAGATGGGGTTGATGCAAGCAGGCTGTTTTTCCATTGAGGTTGGGTGAGACAAGAACCAGAGGCCATAAGTTAAGGATGAATGGTGAAGAGTTAAGGGGAATCTGAAGGAGAGTTTCTTCACCCAGAGGGTGGAGTGAATGTGGAATGCGTATGCCAGACAGGCTGTGGATTTGATTTCAACATTCTAAGAGAAGTTTTGATAGGTACATGGATGGAGGGGAGCGGGTACGGAGGGCTATGGTCCAGGTGTGGGTCGATGGGACTAGGCAGAATAATAGTTTGGCATGGACTAGATAGGCCGTAAAGCCTGTTTCTGTGCTGCAGTGTTCTATGATTCTATGGTGCCTGATCTGCTGAGTTTCTCCTGCATTTTGTGCGTTAAACCTCATCTAAATTGCCTTCTAGGATTCCCGCCAATTTAGATTGCCAAGTGGAAAGTCGGCGCAATGGAGACCATGATGCATGGAAAGCAGGCAATGATTTGGGGTGGGTGGTCAGGGAGAGATGATGGGAAAGTTAGAGGAGGAGGCAGGGAGAAAGCAGGTTGGGGATCCCGGGAGAAGGGGATCAAAGGTTGTGGGTGACAGGGAAGGCAGATCCTTTGCAGGAAGAAGGTTGGAAGCCCTGGGCAAGAGGGAGATGAGTCACAGGGGAAGGCTGCGGGTCTTGGAGAAGGGAGATTATGGATCAGGAGAAGGTTGGAGGTCAAGAGGGAGAGCGCATGGGTCACTGAGAGCAGAGGTTGTGAGACCAGAGGACGCTCAGCGGAAGGATCGGGGTTTAAGCAGTGTGGTGTGGGGGGAGTGATTATTACAGATCAATGTGAGATTTAGGTTGATCAGTGAGAGAGTGTGATCAGTGAGGCTGGCTTTTGTATGGACGGATATTGGGACAGGATGAACTCATGAACTCATGTGTTGGCGGGGGGAATAATCTGATTTTTAGATTATACTTGCCTATCATTACATGTGTAATTTTCTACCATTGTTTCATGTTGAAGGCCTGAATTGTATATCTGATTACCTGATATGGTGATTAGATTAGCAGAAGAAAAGTTGAGCAGCTTTAATTTCCTGGGTGTAATGATTGACTATTTATAGAATAAATTATTGACTTCTTGTAAGATACCTGCAGAGTATTGCTAACCCTACATCGTTAATTCTGTCTCTATGTGGTTGTTGCCTGAGCTGCTAAGCATTTTAATATTTTTCTGGAAAATGATACAATAGGGTCTTTTAAGAGACTCCTAGATAGGAACATGGAGCTTAAAAAAATAGAGGGCTATGTGGTAGGGAAATTCTTGGCAGTTTCTAGAGTAGGTTACATGGTCAGCACAACATTGTGAGCCGATGGGCCTGTAATGTGCTGTAGATTTCTATGTTTCTATGTGCGCTTCATTCTTAGAGCGAGGTTATGAATACGTACAACAATATAACAGCATAATTTTCAACATGCTCAAAGTCAAAGGTTCTGAAACTCTGGTGCACATTCTCGTGCCAAACAAAAGCTAAAGCAACACACACAAAATACAGGAGGAACTTATCAAGGTCAGGCAGCATCTATGAAAATGAATAAACAGTCAATGTTTTGGGCCAAGACCCTGCTTCAGGATTGAAATAAAAAGGGGAAGGTACCAGAATTAAAAGCTGGGGGGAAGGGGAAGGAGGGTAGCTGGAAGGTGATAGGTGAAACCAGGTGGATGGGATAGGTAAAGGGCTGGAAAGGATAGTGGACCACAAGAGAAAGGGAAGGAGGAGAGGATCCAGGGGAGGTGATAGGCAAGTGAGAAGAAGTAAAAGGCCAGAGTGGGGAATATAAGAGGTGGAGAGGGGGAGGGGAAAAATTAACTGAAAGAAGAAATCAATATTCACGCCTTCAGGTTGCGGGCCACCCGGACATTTCTGGTGACGGAGAAGAGGGGGTAATATCCAGCAGACACTGATCCATGACAGATTTGTGGATGCCACACCTTGTGGGGGAAGAACGATGGGGTTGGAGTGAAGATTGTAGCAGATGGTCAAACAAAAAATCCCAGGAGATGGTTTTACAGTATTTTTTTAAATATATTCTTATTGTAACTTAGAGTCATTTTTATTCACTGCTGCCGCAAACAAAAAACAAACCATGGCATATGTCTGTGATAACAAACCTGATTCTGATTCTGAATGTAGGTGATCGGGAATGGTTGTTTATTATTTATTTATTTACTTACTTATTGAGATACAGTGTGGAATTGGCATTTTTGGCCCTTCGAGCTGCATCCACCAGCAATCCCCCAGTTTAATCCTAGCCTAATCATGGGACAATTTACAAAGGAAACCCACATGGTCAAGGGGAGAACATACAAAGTCCTTACAGGCAGTGGCAGGAATTCAACCTGGGTTGTCTATACTGCAGAGTGTTGTGCTTAACCATTACACTACCTTGCCACCCTAATGGTGGACTGTTGGACTGATTAATTCATATCTCAGGGATTAAAATATAAAACTTAAATTGATGTGCATATTTAGGCAGGTAGTAAGTCTGGAAATTTGTATACAATAATGCCAAGTTTGGGAACCTCTGCTCTAAGCAACGTACTGAATACGAATCATACAAATGTCTGGTGATATCTTTGACCGCTTTGCATTAATATTGTATGTAATCTATTATCATTCTTCATTAAATATGGCTTGAGATTAAACAGGCAGTCATTTACTGCTCAGTGCATCTCTGACATTGACGCTTTCATTTCCGATGCTGATACCAGGCTGTGGAAGTTTCGAGGAGGATATTGAATAACAGGCAGAATGAGCTCGTGGAGGGCAATGAATAAAGAGGTCAGTACATTTATTCTCACATCTTTAATCTCAGGGAAGAAAAAAAAATCTATTTACTCATGTGCATTTCACTGCTTCTGTCATCACTAACAATGAAGCATCTCTTGTCAATGAATTGTTACACTGAACGGTCCTTCTAGGACCTTTGATTTATTTATTTATTGAGAAATAGCGTGGAGTAGAGTCTTCTGGCCCTTTCAGCTGTGCCACACGGCAAACCACTAATTTAACTCTAGCCTAATCGTGGAACAATTTACAATAACCAATTAACCTTCCAACTGGCACGTCTTTGGACTGTGGGAGGAAACCAGAGCACCCGGAGGAAACCCATGTGGTCACGGGGTGAGTGTACAAACTCCTTATAGACAGCGGCGGGAATTGAACCTGGGTCACCTGTATTGTGAAGCGTTGTGTTGACCACTACACCACGGTGCCGCCCCAAATGGCAATGCCCCCACAACCTTAAATGGTGACAACACCCAATATGGTTAGAAACTGCAATGTAAGCATTGTAGTGAAGGGAAGTGTTGAAGACACGTAGGTAGCACTGCTTTCGAGTTGTATGGGGGCATCACTTTACCAGGAACATTATCTCAAGTTTCTGTGATTTCACCATGCTGAGCTGTGTCTAATTGAGGGCAGAATTCTGCGGATTTTGAGCGCAGTTCTGTACATATCCTATGTCAGGATGTTTTGGAACTCCTTGTCCCTTATCCTACACAAGGGGTGGTCAGGTTGAGTAAACAAAAGTTAAATATAAAACGGGAAACTTGAGATCCATCTGCTCTCTGAGTAGTATTTACGTGATGAAAATAGCAACAAGTATCAGTGAACCAAAAGCGCTCAGCATTTTGAAAATGTAACAAGTTTTAAAAGGCAGAAGTGTCAGGATCACCACTATTTCAATGCTCCCTCCAGTGGTCACAAAAACAACATAACTAGCGATCTAACTTATTTTATTGTGGTACTTCTTGGACAGGGTTGACTTCGAATATAAAACAAATCAGTACGTGACTATTCTATGTTCTGAGGCATCCTCCAGCTGTTTGATTCCACTCTGATTTGGGGGTTTCGAGATGGCTAAAGAGACTAACATGGGAGCTTCAGATTCTCCCTGATGGAGCAGGAAACTGGGTTGCTGGTGGTCCACCGCTGGGACATAAGTTCGACGTGTTCCTGATGTTCTCAACAGCATCAAAACTGCTGTCCCTCCAGGTGAAGCAACACTCCTCCTGCAAGCCTGTCGGGGTCATCTGTGCCTCAAGGATCTGTACTGGGTCCAATGTTGTTTGTAATATAAATGATCTGGATGATGGGGTGGTAAATTGGATTAGTAAGTATGCAGATGATACTAAGATAGGTGGTGTTGTGGATGATGAGGCAGGTTTTCAAAACTTGCAGAGAGATTTAGGCCAGTTAGAAAAGTGGGCTGAAAAATGGCAGATGGAGTTTAATGCTGCAAAATGTGAGGTGCTACATTTTGGTAGAACTAATCAAAATAGGACATATGTGGTAAATGGTAGAGCATTAAAGAATGCTTTAGAACAGAGGGATCTAGGAATAATGGTTCCCTGAAGATGGAATCTCATGTAGATAGGGTGGTAAAG
Organism: Mobula hypostoma; assembly: GCF_963921235.1. NCBI lineage: Eukaryota > Metazoa > Chordata > Chondrichthyes > Myliobatiformes > Myliobatidae > Mobula > Mobula hypostoma. The sequence goes on along the minus strand of NC_086118.1, from coordinate 48,187,786 downwards.
AAAGCTTTTGGTTTGCTGGCCTTTATTAATCAGAGCATTGAGTATAGGAGTTGGGATGTAATGTTGAATTTGTATAAGGCATTGGTAAGGCCAAATCTGGAGTATTGTGTACAGTTCTGGTCACCGAATTATAGGAAAGATGTCAATAAAATTGAGAGAGTACAGAGGAGGTTTACTAAAATGTTGCCTGGGTTTCATCTCCTAAGTTACAGAGAAAGGTTGAACAAGTTAGGTCTTTATTCTTTGGAGCGTAGAAGGTTGAGGGGAGACTTGATAGAGGTGTTTAAAATTATGAGGGGGATTGATAGAGTTGACGTGGTTAGACTTTTTCCATTGAGAGTGGGGAAGATTCAAACAAGAGGGCATGGGTTGAGAATTAGAGGACGAAAGTTTAGGGGGAACATGAGGGGGAACTTCTTTACTCAGAGAGTGGTAGCTGTGTGGAACGAGCTTCCAGCAGAAGTGGTTGAGGCAGGTTCGATGTTGTTGTTTAAAGTTAAATTGGATGGATATATGGACAGGAAAGGAATGGAGGGTTATGGGCTAAGTGCAGGTCGGTGGGAATAGGATAGGGTAAGAGTTCGGCATGGACTAGAAGGGCTGAGATGGCCTGTTTCCGTGCTGTAATTGTTAAATGGTTATATGGTTACATCTTCTGTATCCGATTCTCCTGGTGTGGCCTCCTCTACATCGGTGAGACCCAACGTAAAATGGGGGATCACTTTGTTGAGCACCGTCGCTCCACCCGTAACAAGCAGGATTTCTCAGTGGCCAAATATTTTAATTTCACTTCCCATTCCCATTCTGACAAGTCGGTCCATGGCCTCCTCTACTGCCTCGATGAGGCCACTCTTAAATTGGAGAAGCAACACCTCATATTCCGTCTGGGTAACTCCCAACCTGACAGCATGAACATTGATTTCTCTAACTTCTGGTATCTTCTTTCCCCCTCTCTTTTTCCATTCTCCATTCTGGCTTCTCTCTTCCTCTTCTCTTCTACTCACCTCCCTTGGGTGTCCCTCCTCCTCCCCTTTCTCCCATGGTCCACTCTCCTCTCCTATCAAATTCATTTTTCTTCAGCCCCTTACCTTTTCCACATCACCTCCCAGCTCCTCACTTCAACACTTTTCCCCCAACCACCTACCTTCCCCCTCACTTGGCTTCACCCATAACCTTCTAGCTTGTACTCTTTCCTCTCCCCCCCAGCTTCGTATTCTGGCTTCTTCCCCATTCCTTTCCAGTCCTGATGAAGAAACTTGGTCCAAAACGTTGAATTTTTATTCCTTTTCGTAGATCAGGGGTTCCTAACCTGGAGTCCATGGCATAAAAAGGTTTGGGAACCCCCATGGAGATGTTGTCTGACCTGCTGAGTTCCCCCAGCATTTTGTATGTGTTGCTCCTTCTTCAGTTTGTCTAGGCATAGCCCAGAGATTCCTGTGAATTTTTGAGAAGTTCCCCTTCCTCAAGTAAATTTTGAGCATATCCTTGAATCTTTTTCTCTGTTCACCTGATAGCTTCTTTCCATAACTGAGCTTGGAAGAAAGTTTTGGAAGTCTGGTGTCAATACATGATCCTCCCTCAGTACTGGGGACTTTGGCGTGGTGGAGGATTCTGCTGTGGGTTCACTTACTCCTCCAGTGAACTTGGAAGATTTTACAGAAATAGCATTGGTGGTATTTTTTCCAGTGCTTGAGGGCCTGGCACAATAGCTGGTGCCAGTGACCCAGGTTCAATTCCCGTTGCTGTCTGGAAGGAGTTTTAACATTTTCCCCATGACTGCGTGGGTTTCCTCTGCATTTTCCAGTTTCCTTGCACGTTCCAAAGACGTACGAGTTACTAGATTAATTGGCCATGTGGGTGCACATAGGCCAGCAGGGCCTGTTACCATGCTGTAGCTGAATAAAAATACAGTTCTTGCTGTACGTAATCTAGAAGCACATAGGAGTACAGAGATCACTGCTGTCCCGTAGACCACAGGTTTTGTGCCAGGTGCTTGATTTTCTAATATTACTTTCCTCAACCAACTAAAGGATGTACTGGTACATTTAAGGCAATGATGAGGTTGTGGTTAGTTTTGGCAACCTGCTCTGCAGCAGATCTACCCCCATGGCATGGGAACAGGAACATGGTGATCAGTGCTCGGCCCCTGATAGCTTAGCAACGATCCTAGAAATAATTCATCACCAATTAACTTAGGTTCATTTCCTTTGAATGAAATGTTATAAGGATGCCTTTATGCTCGAATGGAAACTTAATGCTTTCTAAATTTGTGATCTACCAGCATCCATCCATATTTCATGAGGACTAAAATGAAATTATGGACTCCACGTAAAAACCTTTACATCTGTTTAAAAGCGCCAGGATAGAACCATGTTGATAAACAAAGTGCATTTGTGGTTCCTACACTTGGATTTCAAATTTCTGCGTTGATTTCTTTTTCTGAATTTTACTTATGAATTATAGTTGGACCTGTGATTTGGTTCATGTGGATGAAATAATCTTGGAATGGAGATCAGGCCTGTGTAGATGATAACAAAATAACTGCACGTTCATTGCGTCCAATAATCCAAATCAGGTGAAAATGGTTTGACTGTCTGATGTGCTTAGTTAACTTGAGAATGTACAATAACTGTATTTGTTGACATTTCTTTGATTTAGGAGCTAGAAGCACAGTACTCTCCCAGTTGCTGGTCACATCGCATGGACAGGTCTGCAGTAGTAGAATCCCACATCAGAGAACTTACTGAAGGTTAGCTGTGCGATGGGTATATACAGCAAACAATTACGTCTTTGTAACATAAATGTTTTATTACATTGGACGAACTCCATTCTACATTAAGTACCGTAACACCTGATCATCTGCTTTTGGTGTACAAGTGCTTAGTGACAAGCCACCAGAAAGACTCTGAGGAATAGCAGCAAATGGTAGACAACAGCAAATTAATCTCAAGATAGTACATGGTGACATACAAGCCCTTTGGTAATGAATTTATTCTGACTTGCTATGACTTTAACTTTGAGAAAGAACTTATGTTGTTCAAAGTTCAGAGTAAATTTATTAACAAAGTATATATATGTCACCATATAGAACTCTGAAATTCACTTTCTTGTGGGCATACTCAACAAATCTAAAGAATAGTAAATATGACAGGACCAATGAAGGATGAACTAGAATGCAGAAGACAACAAACTGTGCAAATGCAAATATAAATAAATAGCAAAAATTATCGAGAACATGAGATGAAGAGTCTTTGAAAGTGGGAAAGTGGGAAGTGGTGGTGGGAACATTTCGATGTGGGGCAAGTGAATTTGAGTGAAATTATCCCCTTTTGTTCAAAAGCCTGATGGTTGAGGGGTAATCACTGTTTTTGTATTGGTGGTATGAGTGTGATTTATCATTTCTGCTCTTATTTTGCAGAGACTGATGTTAACGTTACAACTTTTCAATTTTTAACAACACAAGATTCTGCAGATGCTGGAAATAGAGCAGCACACACACATACAGCAATGCTGTAGTCTCTCCCCTAACACCATCTTCTTATTGTCGTTTCTTCCCCCTTCCTTTCCAGTCCTGATGAAGGGCCTCAGCCTGAAATATCGACTATTTATTATTCTCAATAGATGCTGCCTGACCTGCTGAGTTCCTCCAGCATTTTGTGTGTGTTGCTCTCAATTGTCAACAAACAAGATTTGAACATATTTCAAGCAACACACATCAAAGTTGCTGGTGAACGCAGCAGGCCAGGCAGCATCTCTAGGAAGAGGTACAGTCGACGTTTCAGGCCGAGACCCTTCGTCAGGACTAACTGAAGGAAGACCTAGTAAGATTTAATTGTTTCTGGGATGTAGGCAATGTTTTTGTTTGTTATAGATGGTCATTTAAGAAACAACTAAAAAATGGGGATGGTCAATATTTGCACATTGGCTGGCACATCCTGTATTTAAATGGGACATTGGCTGTTGTATAAGTTAATAATATGGTATGCCCTTTCTTAGGAATAATTTTGCTGGCCTGGAACCCAACCAATAAGGGAGGAGACCAGGCCAATCTGAATGAGTCCAGGACAGTTTTCACATGTCGTCACTGACTAACTAGACTCTGAAAATTCACACTCGACCCTCAACTGCACTTTATTTACTTGTGCACAAGGAGAACAGCATGGTCCCTGTCACCCACGCTGTTCTGAAGTCTGAACAGAGAAATGCAATTTTTATGCAGAATTGACTGACAATTACCGATACTGACCATTTGGTAAACTGTGTATGTTTGAATTCCTTGATTGCCAGTTCAATCGTCATTCATAATCATCATCATCATTATGTTCCGTGTCGTATGATGGTCCTCCATTTGTCTTTAATCTGAGAAGTTCTAATAAACTCTTCAAAACTCTTGCCTGTCCATTCCTTGATGTAACTTATGAATGTCATGCATGCGCTGTCAACCATGCCTTTTTCTTCCATCAATTTGTCCCGTCACTGCAAGATGTTGAGCTTCTCTTTCCTCAGTCCCTGTCCCAGAAATTACAGCTGCCGTTTCCTGATTGATGATACATGATCATAATAAATGGTGGTGCAGGCTCGAAGGGCCGAATGGCCTACTCCTGCACCTATTTTCTATGTTTCTATGTTTCTTCTTATTCTGGCTTTTCACAACACTTCCTCAATAGAGATGTTAAACGTCACTGAAACTTTGAAGTTAGTAAAATTGTCCCTTAGTTGGCGTGTGTTCTTAAAGTCTTCCAGTACATTCTTACCTTGTCTCCAGACCTCTGCTGTGCAAAGGGGACTTCCTGTTGGATCACCGACAGGTGGTAAGGATGGGCTCCCTCACTTCTGCCCCTCTGATCCTCAACACAGGTGCCCCCAGGGTTGTGTCCTGAGTCCCCTTCTCTACTCCCTTTACACCCACGACCGCGCTGCCACACACAGCTTCAATCTGCTGATCAAATTCGCAGATGACATGACTTTGATCGGCCTTATTTCGAGCGGTAATGAGACAGCCTACAGAGGAGAGGCTGACACCCCGACACAGTGGTGCCAGGATAACAACCTCTCCCTCAATGTCCAAAAAACAAAAGAGCTGATTATGAATTACAGGAGGAACGGAGACAAGTTCACCCATATTAACATCAATGGGTCTGCAGTTGAAATGGTGAGTAGTTTCAAGTTCCTTAGTGTACACATCACCGAAGATCTTGCCTGGACTGTACACACCGGCTGTGTGGCAAAAAAAGCACAACAGCACCTCTTCCACCTCAAGCGACCGAAGAAGTTTGGTATGGGCCCCCAAATCCTCAAGACCTTCTACAGGGGCACCATTGAGAGAATCCTGACTGGCTGTATCACCGCCTGGTACGGGAACTGCACCAACCTCGATCGGAAGCAGGTGCAGAAAGAAGGTCTGGAAGATCACTGGGGATACCAGTCACCCCGACTATAAACCGTTCCTTTTGCTTCAGTCTGGCAAACACTACCGCAGCATTAACGCCAGGACAGACGGGCTACGGGACAGCTTCTTTCTACAAGCCATTAGACTTTTAAATTCACATGTCTGTACATTGCAATGGAGTCATAAGGCAAAGATTTTTACTCCCTCACATTGTGGGATGGATGTAAAGTTTAAATAAATTCTAAAAAAAAAATTCTATGCCCTTTAAAGACCTTTCTTGCCTGGGCTGTCTGCCCTCTATCTGCAGTGTATCCTTGCCTGGACAATATGCTAACCTTTGCCTTGCCGCAATTTCTACAATATCACCTGATAAACAGAGGTGAGTACATTCAGCTCTTTGCCAGTCTTCGAAATAAATCAAAATTTACCTCAGATTGATCATCCCATTGGAAATTTTCACTGGGAGGAATGCTTCCTGGCCGGGCATTTACAATCCCTACCCCTAACAAACCCTGATTACTGGAAGATCAACTAATAATCAATCATTTACTTTTGAAACGGACCCTCTGGCAGGCAAAATCTGATAGATTCCCTTCCTCAGAACGTAGAATATAGAAGAGCACAGCACAGGGAAAGGAACAGGCCCTTCTTGCCACTGGAACCAATTTAATGAAGGAACTAAGTTTCTCCAACAACATTCATGGATGCTTGTTTGCTGATGTTGGACTACATTATGGCTGCAGTCCCTCAGTATATCTGGACATTTTTAATGAACTACGCAAACTACACACCCACAGGGCTCTCTGTTCTTGTATTATTTTAGAACAGTATCCACTAGATTCTATTGCTTCCTGTCATTCTCACATCCTTCAGCGTATAATTTCATCTGCTGCTTATCTGCCCACTTCACCTACCTGTCTACATATCCTTGAAGTCTTTTCCTATCCTCCTGAGTGATGTATGACCTGCAAATCTCAGAAACTGTGCCCTGTACATGCAAATCCAAGTCACTAAAGGACACATACTCTATAAACTCTATAGGCAGAGATCATGATGCCCAAGTTTGAGGACTCCGTTGTACACTTCCCTGCAGTTTGAAGGGCAGCCTTTCACTAAATATTGTTCATTATTATTATTTAACTTTGATCAAATTTGAGCAGCATGTCAGCATAGAGGTTAGCACAATACTTTACAGTACCAGCAACCTAGGTTCAATTCCTGCTGCTGTCTGTAAGGTTTGTATGTTCTCCCTGTAACGGCCTTTGCCCCAACTGACTCCTGTTGCCTAGGGTGAATGCCGTCGACCCTGCCAAACAATGCAAATGCTTTGGTGCGGATACGGTGTGAGGCACCCAATGATCAGCCACGACACAAATATCAAACAATACACCAAGTGCGAGTAAAGAATTAAATTTTATAGCAAGTTTTGGTGATGGGTTAGTAGCAACAACTAAAAGAAAAGGTGCCACATAAGTAACTTATCAGTCTTGTGCACATAATATTTTAATACATTGGAGCTCACGCCTCCAATTCCATCCACAACATCCTTCCAAGACTCCGGCCACCATCCGAACCCCTGAGGTCCGGTATCCGCCGCCCTGGAACCGCTGTCCGTTCCCCGCAAGCCCGTCCTCCCTGCTCGCCTCCCGAAAAAGCCCGCACTCCTCAACTCAGCACACACATACAAGATAACATACCATGACTTCCATTGGCTAGCAAATGAATACAATTTCCATTATCACTAAGTATAACCCAATCCCCTTGCTCAGTAGTTAACAGTACGAGAAGCCATTTTAGTATAACACTTCAGAGAAGCCATTTTGTAATAGGCAATTAACAGGTAACAGTCCAGCTAATATTACTGAGAACCCTACATCCCTGTAACCGCGTGGGTTTCCTGGGTGCTCCAGTTTCCCCCCACAGTCCAAAGACATACCAACTGGTAGGTTAATTGGTCTTTGTACATTGTTCCATGATCAGACTAGGGTTAAATCAGGGGTTGCTAGGCAACTGTAAGGGCCTGTTCTGAGCTGTATCTCAATACATAAAAAATATAGAACATAGAAAATTGTATCTTAGCACCCATTAAAAGCAGCACCATTCTTAAAAGTTGTTTTTAAGAGAATTAGTGTAACAATAGATTTTTTTTCTTAATGTTTAGGCACCACTAAAGGTCGCAAAGTAGCTCAAACTAAGTTAGATGAAGCCTATGGACAAGACGATTGTGAAAAATTGGATATTTATCTACCTCCAAACCCAGCAACAGGTTTGTAGAACAACATAATCCAGTAATACAGCTTTAGCATAATGCTGAGTTTTTCAGGATACTTGCTGCTGTAACCTGATTCAAGATTCAAGGTTATTTATTGTCAATCCTCAGTACCACAAGTGCAAAAGAGATCGAAATGATTGTTACTGCAGATCTAAAGCAGCATAAAGAACACAATAAAACATATAATAAATGTAAAAAAAATACAAGAAAATCTGCAGATGCCAGAAATCCAAAGCAACAATAAATACAATAAATATAAATACACAAGATAAACTTTTTTACATAGACTGATTGTACACACGGTACACAACAAGACGGCAGGTACAGGACTGCCTGTTCATCAGGTGACTCTGACAGATAATGGTAAAGTAGTGGTGGTGTGGGGTGTGGAGGGGGTCAGTTAACGTTTTCAGGAGTTGATCAGCCTGACGGCTTGGGAGAAGTAACTATTTTTGAGTCTGGTGGTCCTGGCGTGAATGCTGTGTAGCCTCTTCCCTGATGGGAGTCGGACAAACAGTCCGTAAGCAGAGTGAGTGGGATCCTTCATGATATTGCTGGCCTTTTTTCCGACACCTTTATGTGTATATATGCCCTTGATGGCAGATAGGCTGGGGCTACATTGGCAGTTTTGTCCACCCATTGTAGAGCTCTCCTGTCCACTGCAGTTCAGTTTCTGTATCACATGGTGATGCAGTTTGTGAAGTATTATTATAACATTGTGGGCATGATCCTTTGTGTCATGAACTGTGTTTTGGGAAATCACTTTTTCTCAGCTTGTCTCTTCTGAAAACAGTGACTCTTTGTCCATTCTAATACTCTATGGTGCTGTATTACAATTTCCAAATTACTGTATTTCATGGGGCATTTTAGAATCTAAATCCACATTATTTTGATATAGAACAGAGGTCTAAAGTTGTTTTTTTCCTAAACAGCTTGTGCATTTCCAGGAACTGTTAAGTTTGCATTACAATTATGTGAAAGACTTTGACTTTTATAGATCCTTATGAAGAAAGGAACACAGTGTTTCTGACAACATGGCGTAATCCAGAGAACCGGAGATAAAGCTGGGCATGTAACTTGCTGCAATCACTTTAGTACACAAACAAAGGCAGTGCACAGGTCCTGGTTACAGCAGGGTTATCTTCCTGTGACCTGTTTGTTATATGAACAGTTTGCAAGTCGGAGGTATCGCTGCAGACCGTCAGAAGATCGGGTTGGAAATTCTGATTAGTTGATTTTGAGCCCATGAGCAAATCCAGTTCAGATTCAGACTCATTTATTTTCACACACACATCAAAACAGTGAAATGCATCAACACCACCTAAAGATGAGCCGGGGGCAGCCCACAAGTGTCACCACACATCCCAGCACCAACACAGCATTCCTGCAATGCTTAGCAAAACAACAGCAACAAAAACAACAAAAACAAAGCATTGGTAAAGAACCAAAGAGAAAGATACAAGATTCATTTATTATCAAAGCACGCATAAATTATACAACCTTGAGATTTGCTCGCTCACAGGTAGCCACTGAGCAAGAAGCCTGAAGGAACCCAATTAAAGAAAAAAGAATAAAAATAAAAATAAAAGACCAACCCTTGATGTGCAAGAGAAAGAAAAAAAAAGCACGTGAACAATTGAAGTGAACAAGAACCAGTAAAATCCACAAAATGAGAAGCAAATCTAGGTTGTTTTTGTTTTCTCAGTGCTAGGCTTTAATGTCCCTCTCTATAGTCACCCAGTGAACATGATGCTTCTTGTATTGTCTTGTACATATAGTGGCCACTTTATTACGTACCTCCTGTAACTAATAAAGTGGCCTCTGAGTGTGTCTCCGTGGTCTTCTGCTGTTGTAGCCTATCTATTTCAAGGTTTGGCGCATGTACATTCAGAGATGCTCTTCTGCACAAGTCTACTGTAACGTGTGGTCATTTGAGTTAATGTTACCTTCTTGTCAGCTTGAACCAGTCTGGCCATTCTCCTCCGAGCTCTCTCATTAACAAGGTGTTTTCAGCAATAGAGCTGCCGCTCACTGGATGTTTTTTGTTTTCTGTAAACTCTGGAGACTGTTGTGTGCAAAAATCCCAGGAGATCAGCAGTTTCTGAGATACTCAAACCACCCCGTATGGCACCAACAATCATTCCACGGCCAAAGTCACTTAGATCACTTTTCTTCCCCCATTCTGATGCTTGGTCTGAATAACAACTGAACCTTCTGACCATGTCTACGTGCTTTAATGCTTTGAATTGCTGCCACATGATTGGCTGATTAGACATTTGTATTATTGACCAAGTGTACATCTGTACCTAATAAAGTGGCCACTGAGTGTTTAATTTCAATAAAATATCAGGAGTCAAAATTCAAAAGTTAATGCGTCAGCAAAATAAAAGTGCACCTGCTGCTATGAACGTGCAAATACTAATGTCCTGACATTGCAAGTTAATATTATTGAATCATCTGTAAAGTTTGTCTTGGTGCATGGAGTTAAAAGGACTGGAAAAATGGGCCTCTAACTCTAATTTCCTTTTCATATTGCAGCTTCCGCTCTGCTCATCTACTTTCACGGGGGGTATTGGCAGTCGCTGAGGTGAGTTCTGAAAAACGGTGCTGCGTTTGTGTATACACAGTCTCATCCATCTGCTCAGTCAGTGCCAATGTTCTGTATGTCCCTCTCAGGCTGGAGGAGCAACACCTCATATCATGTCTGGGTAGCCTCCAACCTGATGACATGAACAATGATTTCTCTAACTTCTGGTAATTCAACCCTCCCTCTTCCATTCTCAATTCTGGCTCCACTCTGAACTTTTGTCTTCTCCTCACCTGCCTTTTCCCTCCCCCTTCCCTTTCTCCCAAGGTCCACTGTCCTCTCCTATCAGATTCCTTCTTCTTCTGCCCTTTACCTTTTCCACCTATCACCTCCCAGCTTCTTACTTCACCCCCCTCCCCCACCCATCTGGCTTCACCCATCACCTTCTAACTTGGACTCCTTCCCCTCCCCCCACCTTCTTATTCTGGCTTCTTCCCCCTTCCTTTCCAGTCCCGATGAAAAAAAAACTACTGATGATGCATATTCTGTTTATCTTTTCCCCTTTCCCTACAGCTTGAACAATCCCCCACCCAAACATGCTGAAATAATGCTGTTGCTGATTCTAGTGCTCCCAGTGCAGCCTCCTCTATATTGGTCAGACCCATCACACACCGGAGGGCAATGGTCCACACTTTATCCATTTCCACAGATGCAGCCTGACTGCCAAGTTCCTCTAGCATTTTGTATGTGCTACTCTGGATTTCCAGCATCTGCAGAATCTCTTGTGTTACTGTATGTCTACTTTCTTTGCTCTCTTCCTGCCTGTTTGAGGCTGAAATGAAGGTCCTCCATCTGTCCCTGTCCTTGGTCACTCAAAAGCAGAAGGATTCTCCATTGCTGTTTCCGTAACAGTTTTATTTTACCAGTCAGAGTGGTTAGCTCTGAGTTGAACCCCCGAACCTGGAGGACCGGTGGACCACTCTTAGTCTGGCTTCTGCCCTTTGACCTGTTTGGCATGGGTGACCCTACCAAGAGCAAAAGCATAAAGCCCTGACTCCAGCCGGCATAGCTCTCCAGTTCATTGAGGCACGCCAACCTCCAAACCACAACAAGGTTGTATCCTCTTGGAGGTCCTCTTCCTTTGCTATGCCTTTTTGTGTGAGAGATGAGTGAGGGAGGGGGGCAATAAGAAACTCAATGGATTCTTCAGCCCTTTTGTACCATAGTTAGAGTGAAATAAATAAAGGATGGCTTAAAAATAATCCTTTTATTGTGTTTAGCTGTCACTAACTGGTGCCATGGTGATCAGACACTGAGAATAGTTACAATGATACTGGTGTCCAAAGGCAAACTACAGCAGATGCTTGAAATTTTAAATTAAACAGAAATTGGTGAAAAGTATTAGCAGGTCAACAGGAGAAATAAACTGAGTTGAAGTGAGTTTTCATCAGAACGGGAATATTCTTTATACTTATACTTTATTGTTGCCAAACAATTGGTACTAGAATGTACAATCATCACAGCGATATTTGATTCTGCGCTTCACACTCCCTGGATTACAAGTATTAAATATTAAAGATAGTTAAAATTAGTAAATATTAAAAATTTAAATTATAAATCATAAATAGAAAATAGAAAAATGGGAGGTAAGGTAGTGCAAAAAAACCGAGAGGCTGGTCCGGATATTTGGAGGGTACGGCCCAGATCTGGGTCATATTCTGGGTCAGATCTGGGAGATGAGTTATTAACTTCAAACTTTCTGCATAATCACTCAAAGAGTTGAACTGCACGTGCATGTAACGAGAGCTGCATAACTCATCTCCTTCTACCTTAGGCCACGAACCTATCAATCACCCCTGCTGTTGTCACTTTCTGGAGGTCCAAAATACGTACGCTCCACGACCGCTGGACTAAGTGTGTAATGTAGGAGGGGACCATGTTGAAAAATAAATGTGCTAGGTTTTCTAAAATTGAGTCCCTCTACCCTAGGCCACGAACTTATCAATCACCCCTCGTATATTGGGGGCAACTTTGTCCATCCGTTATTAAAGGTGGAATTTCCCGGTGACCACCCAATTCAATTTGACTTTCTATTCCCATTCTGTCATGTTGGTCCACGGCCTCCTCTACTGCCACAAAGGGGCCATACTCAAGTTGGACGAGCAACACCTCATGTTCCAATCAGAAACAAGAGAAAATCTGTAGATGCTGGAAATCCGAGCAACACACACAAAATGCTAGAGGAACTCAGCAGGCCAGGCAGCGTTCCTGATGAAGGGTCTCAATCCGAAACATCAACTATAATCTTTTCCATGGATGCTGCCTGGCCTGCTGAGTTCCTCCAGCATTTTGCGTGCATTACCTAACATTCCATCTGGCTAGCCTCCAACCTGATGGCATGAACGTCAATATTTCTCCAACTTCTGGTAATTTCTCCCACCCCCCTTCTCATTTTTCCATTCCCCATTCTGGTTCTCTTCTTCTCTTCACCTGCCCGTCACCTCCCTCAGGTGCCTCTTCTCCTTTCCTTCCATCCATGGTCCACCGTCCCATCAGATTCCTCCTTCTTCAGCCTGTTATATCTTCCAGCAATCACCTCCCAGCTTCTCACATAATCATCCTCCCTCCCCCACCCACTCATCTACCCCTCACCTATTTCTCACCTATCACTTATCACCTTGTGCTCTATCTCCTGCCCCCCCAACTTCTTACTCTAGCTTCTTCTCCCTTCCTTTCCAGTCCTAATGAAGGTCTTGGTCCAAATTATCAACTCCATAAATGCTGTCTGACCTGCTCAGTTCCTCCAGCATTTTGTGTGTGTGTTTCAAAGGGAGTAATAGAAACAAGATACTAATGTCTAGAATATCTAGATCGGGGTTCTTAACCATGGACCCTTTTGGCAGTCCAGTGAATCCGATGGAGTCCTTCTCAAAATAATATATTTAAATCTATGAAATTAAAATACAAAAGAAGCCAATTATATTGAAATATAGTTATCAAACTATTTTGAAAAAATTGTGATATAGTAATATATATGCTTCTGTATTAATGCATTAAAAACAAGGCTATACATTCGACATCTACATATAGTGGCAGGTCTAATAGCTATCCTAATTTCAAAGTAATGATGAGTGTGCTGTAAACGATATTTTGAAATATTTGTAACAATTGTAATGTGATATGAAAATATCTGTGATTTCTATTAGTGACGAAGTCACAGATACGGCTAATACTACTGTGGTTTGTTGCCTACATTCATAATTGTAGAAAATGCTATATTTCAGTTACAGGTTAGTGAAAATAATGATGTAAATTTTTTTTCCATCCAAGTTCACGGACCCTCTGGAATCTATATATGGACCCTCAGTTAAGAACCCCTGATCTAGAATATCAGTCTTGATAAAGGGTTTCGGCCTGAAATGTCAACTGTTTATTCCTCTCCATTGATGCTGCCTGACCTGCTGAGCTCCTCCAGTATTTAGATAGATAGATAGATATACTTTATTGATCCCGAGGGAAATTGGGTTTCGTTACAGCCGCACCAACCAAGAATAGAGCATAAATATAGCGATACAAAAATGACAAACAATCAAACAACAAAATGCAAACTGTGCCAGATGGAAAATAAGTCCAGGACCAGCCTATTGGCTCAGGGTGTCTGACCCTCCACGGGAGGAGCTGCAAGTTCGATGGCCACAGGCAGGAACGATGGCCCAGTGTTGTATCTCGGTGGAATATGGCCGAAGTCCAAACAGCAAAAAGTTCAATATCCGGTCTACAAGCATGCTCCTCGATCATAAAATGACCCGGATTGCACCATCTGTTGTTTGTGTGTGTTGCAGGATTTCCAGCATTTGCAGAATCTCTTGTGTTTATAAATTAAGCAATCACACTTCTGCAACTAACAGTTCTTTTAGGATCACACTTCTACATTTGTAAAGTGAAATGGATCAGGAGATTGAGGAAAGTCTGAGGAAAATTTGCAGTTGCTCTGTCAGCAATCTTCTGCAAGTGATAGGATAGTGGAAATAAAAAGCAGCACTTTGAAAACAACCAATTTTTTTTTATAAACACAACAGATTCTGCTGATGCCTGAAATCCAGAGCAACACACACATAAAATGCTGCAGGAACTCAGCAGGTCAGGCAGCATCTATGGAGAGGAATGAAGAGTCGATATTTCATCCTGATGAAGAGATTCAGCTTATTAATTTCCATAGATGCTGCCTGACCTGCTGTGTTCCTCTGGCATTTTTTGTGTGTTAAAATGGATTTGTCACTGTAGATACAACTATTTTGGAGGGAGTCTTTTAATTAATGGAGGAAGTTGGTGAAACTTTGCACACACTGGACTAGTGGGTGAACCAGATGACAAACCATCAGGATTTCAAACAGGCACGAAAATTTAAAATGTTAGTCCCAATTAAAAATAAACACAAGAGGTTCTGCAGATGCCGGAAATCGGAGCAACACATACTAAATGCTGGAGGAGATCAGGCAGCATCGATGGAAATGGCTAAACAGTCGACGTTTCAGGCTGAGACCCTTCATCAGGACTGAAAAGAACAGTCAAAACGCTAGAGTGAGCTATTTTAAGTATCAGAAGAGAATCAATTTTAAGTATTAATCAAAGTCAAAATCTTAAATAGAGAAGAAGTTGTGTTACACTGGACTAAAGTGAAGTAAGAATAATTTCAATATATCTACCTATTAGTTAGCAACAGTGCGGAATAGGCCATTCCCCCTTCTAGCTGTGCTGCCTAGGAATCCCCCGGTTTAATCCTTGCCTAGTCATAGGACAACTTATCATGACCAGCTACCAACTGGCATGTCATTGGACTGTGGGAGGAAACCAGAGCACCCAGAATAAACCCATGTGGCCACGGGGAGAGTGTTCTTACAGGCAGCAGTAGGAATTGAACCTTGGGTGGCTGGTACTGTGGTACTGTAAAGCGTTATCTAACGACTAGGCTACTGTGTCGCCCCGATCAAACTGGCATGGGTAAAATCTAAAATGGTAATGGATTAATTTACCATAAGAGATGACTTAACTCTGGGAATGGCACATTTATGGAACAGCTTGTAATGTAGTGTAGTCAACACTAATATAGTGAAGATTCTTTAACATCTGCTGGACGATGCTGAGGATGTTCTATGAGTCTGTGGTGGCCAGTGCTATCATGTTTGCTGTTGTGTGCTGGGGTAGCAGGCTGAGGGTAGCAGACACCAACAGAATCAACAAACTCATTCGTAAGGCCAGTGATGTTGTGGGGATGGAACTGGACTCTCTCACGGTGGTGTCTGAAAAGAGGATGCTGTTCAAGTTGTATGCCATCTTGGTCAATGTCTCCCATCCACTACATGATGTACTGGGTGGGCAGTTTTTTCAGATATATAAAGAGTTAAAGAGAGGCGAGAGGGGATATTGGACCACTGGAAAGTGATGCTGGAGAGGTAGTAAGGGGGGACAAAGAAATGGCAGATGAACTTATTAAGTATTTTGCGTCAATCTTCACTGTGGAAGACACTAGCAGTAAGACAGAAATTTGAGAGTGTCAGGGAGCAGAAGTGAGTGTGCTTGCTATTACTAAGGAGAAGGTAAACACAAAATAATCTGCAGATGCTGGGGTCAAAGCAACACTCACAACATGCTGGAGGAACTCAGCAGGTCGGGCAGCATCAGTGGAAAAGATCGGTTGATCGTCAGTCCTGACGAAGGGTCCCGGCCCGAAACGTCGACCGATCTTTTCCACTGATGCTGCCCGACCTGCTGAGTTCCTCCAACTAAGGAGAAGGTGCTCGGGAAGCTGAACGATCTGAAGATAGATAAGGAGCAGATGGTCTAGGACTCTGAAACAGGTGGCTGAAGAGATTGCGGAGGCATTACTAATGATCTTTCAAGAATCACTAGATTCCAGATTGGTTCCAGAGGACTGGAAAATTGCAAATATCACTTCACTCTTTAAGAATGGAGGGAGACAGAAGAAAGTAAATTATAAGCTAGTTAGCTTGACTTCAGTAGTTGGGAAGATGTTGGAGTCCATTATTAAGGATGAGGTTTTGGGGCAGTTGGAAGCACACGATAAAATAGGGCAAAGTCAGCTTGAGGAAATCTGCCTGCCAAATCTGTTAAAATTCTTTGAGGAAATAACAGGCAGGATAGACAAAGGAGAATCAACAGAATGTTGTTTACCTGGATGTTCAGAAGACCTTTGACAAGGTGCCACACTTGAGGCTGCTTAATAAGATAAGAGCTCGTGGTATAACAGGAAATATACTAGTATGGGTAGAAGATTGCCTGACTGGCAGAAGGCAAAGAGTAGTAATAAGGGGGACCTTTCCTGGTTGGCTGCTGGTGTTCTGCATGGGCCAGGGTTAGGATTGCTACTTTTCACATTGTATGTCATTGATTTGAATGACAGAATTGATAACTTTGTAGCCAAGTTTGCGGACGATACAAAGAATGGTGGAGGGGCAGGTAGTGCTGAGGAAGTGGAGAATCTGCAGAAGGACTTAGACAGATTGGGAGAATGGGCAAAGGTGTGGGAGATGGAATAAGCATAGGGAAATCTATAGTCATGTACTTTGGTAGAAGAAATAAAGACACAGACTATTTTCTAAGCAGGGAGAATTTTCAAAAATCAGAAGCACAAAGGAACTTAGGAGTCCTTGTGCAGGATTCCCTGAAGGTTACTTACAGGTTAAGTCAGTGGTAAGGAAGGCAAATGCAATGTTCGCATTCATTTCGAGAGGATTGGAATGTAAGAGCAAGGGTGTAATGCTGAAGCTTTGTAAAGCATTGGTCAGACTGCACTAGGAGTATTGTAAGTGGTTTTGGGCCCCTTATCGAAGAAAAAATGTGCTGACATTGGAGATGGTCCGGAGGAAGTTTACAAGAATTATTCCAGGAATAAAAGGGTTAATGTATGAGGAGTGTTTGATTCCTCTGGGCCTGTACTCACTGGATTTCAGAAGGGGGGAGGGAGATCTCTTTGAAACCACTGAATGTGGAGACATCTTCATATGGTGGCTAAGTCTAGGATCAGAGGGCATAGCTTCAGAGTACAGGGATGTCCATTTAGAACAGAGATGAGGAGGAACTGCTTTAGCCAGGGGTAGTGAGTTTGTGGAATTCATTGCTACAGATGGCTGTGGAGGCCAAGTCATTGAGTATATTTAAAGCAGAGGTTGATAGTCAGGGCATCAAAGGTTATGGGGAGAAGGCAGGAGAATGGGGCTCAGAAGAGTAAAAAATCAGCCATGATAGAATGGTGGAGCAGTCTTGATGGGCTGAATGGCCTAATTCTGCTCCTATGTCCCATGGTCTTCTATTCTGAAAGATCAGGTATTAGTTTAATATGTATTAATATGATGATATTTACAAACCTTCTATCCCCAACTTTCTAACAGCTTCTATCCCATTATTATAAGATTATTGAATGGTTCCCAGTACAATAGAAAGAACTCTTGACTCATAATCTGCCTTGGTATGGCCTTGCCCTTATTGTCTGCCTGCACTGCGGTTTCTCTTCAACCTGCAACACTTTATTCTTCAGTCTGTTATTGCTTTCCTCTTGAGGCACTGATGTGATGAACCAATCTGTATGGATGGCATGCAAAACCATGTTTCTCACTATACCTTGCTGCAAGGTGACAATAGTGAAGCAACAAACTTCAAATCTAAAATGGTTTACATCTGCTGGGCCTTCACAGTCTGGACGGCATAAACACAAATAACTGTAAATGGTATACTTTGAACTATCATAACGATCACATTTGCTAATACCAAAAATAAATAAAAAATTTAATTAAATTTACATCACTTTTTCATAGCAAAGACTTGTCTGGTTTCATGGTGCCTCCACTGGTTAAAGCTGGAATAATTGTTGTTGCTATTGACTACGCACTTGCACCAAAAGGTAAGTGTAATCCAGACTCTTAATGAAACATAGAAACATAGAAACATAGAAAATAGGTGCAGGAGTAGGCCATTCGGCCCTTCGAGCCTGCACCGCCATTTATTATGATCATGGCTGATCATCCAACTCAGGACCCCACCCCAGCCTTCCCTCCATACCCCCTGACCCCTGTAGCCACAAGGGCCATATCTAACTCCCTCTTAAACATAGCCAATGAACTGGCCTCAACAGTTTCCTGTGGCAGAGAATTCCACAGATTCATCACTCTCTGTGTGAAGAAGTTTTTCCTAATCTCGGTCCTAAAAGGCTTCCCCTCTATCCTCAAACTGTGACCCCTCGTTCCGGACTTCCCCAACATCGGGAACAATCTTCCTGAATCTAGCCTGTCCAATCCCTTTAGGATCTTATACGTTTCAATCAGATCCCCCCTCAATCTTCTAAATTCCAACGAGTACAAGCCCAGTTCATCCAGTCTTTCTTCATATGAAAGTCCTGCCATCCCAGGAATCAATCTGGTGAACCTTCTTTGTACTCCCTCTATGGCAAAGATGTCTTTCCTCAGATTAGGGGACCAAAAGTGCACACAATACTCCAGGTGTGGTCTCACCAAGGCCTTGTACAACTGCAGTAGTACCTCCCTGCTCCTGTACTCGAATCCTCTTGCTATAAATGCCAGCATACCATTCGCCTTTTTCACCGCCTGCTGTACCTGCATGCCCACTTTCAATGACCGGTGTATAATGACACCCAGGTCTCGTTGCACCTCCCCTTTTCCTAATCGGCCACCATTCAGATAATAATCTGTTTTCCTATTTTTGTCACCAAAGTGGATAACTTTACATTTATCCACATTAAATTGCATCTGCCATGAGTTTGCCCACTCACCCAACCTATACAAGTCACCCTGCATCCTCTTAGCATCTTCCTCACTGCTAACACTGCCACCCAGCTTCGTGTCATCCGCAAACTTGGAGATGCTGCATTTAATTCCCTCATCCAAGTCATTAATATATATTGTAAACAACTGGGGTCCCAGCACTGAGCCTTGCGGTACCCCACTAGTCACCGCCCGCCATTCTGAAAAGGTCCCGTTTATTCCCACTCTTTGCTTCCTGTCTGCTAACCAATTCTCCACCCACACCAATACCTTACCCCCAATACCAGGTGCTTTAAGTTTGCACACTAATCTCCTGTGTGGGACCTGTGAAGGAAATTCCACATTTTTCATGGGATTTTTATATTTTTATGTTCTATATTTTAAACTTTTATCTTGCAGCACTTTGCTGCTGATTTTAAAACCCCACATAGCACGGGGGCATAGATGCCAAACAGTTGCCAGTAGCTACATTGTTGTAAAGGATTAACTCAAGCAATAAAAGTTAAAATTAAACTTCAATTCTCATCTATCGGTTTTTTCCCTTTATTGCCTTTACTGCACGTTATTTCTAATGAATTTTATTGTAATGATTGCATAACCATTTTACAATGCCTATTACAGCCATGTTCAAAAGATTCTGTGTGCAAAATCTGTATTTCCACTTTAAACAAGTCCAATAAAGGGGCCTTTGATCTTTAAAAACAAAAGCTCCAAACTCTAGTGTGGGGCTGTGACAAGAGATTTGTTTGTGCTGGACAAAAGCACCTTGGGGATATATATTTTACCTTCATAGAATCATTGCATTGTTCTTGCAAAGACCAGCTCCCTGAACAGAAATTACTTCAGTCACATCATCCTGCTCTTTCTCCATGGTTCTGTAAATTAATTTTCATCCAGAGTCTGTCTGATGCCTTTCATTTTTTCACATTAAGCAACTCTTTGACTGTTTATCTTTGTTTTAAAAATGTAGGTATTTTCCCACTGTTTTGAAGCCTACAGTTTCAATTTAATAAAAAGACATTTCTTTCCTCCATCTTCAGGTAACATGGACTTAATTGTGTCTCAGGTCTGTCGTAGTGTGGCCTACATCACGCAGCAATATCCTGGTATGAGGTGAGACAGAACTAAAACT
Organism: Mobula hypostoma; assembly: GCF_963921235.1. NCBI lineage: Eukaryota > Metazoa > Chordata > Chondrichthyes > Myliobatiformes > Myliobatidae > Mobula > Mobula hypostoma. The sequence continues at coordinate 48,167,671 of NC_086118.1, read as the reverse complement.
TCATAGCTATAAGACTGGGAAAAATCAACAGGGTGGGGGATTAAAGGTAGCTGGCAATGGTGGTTAGTGGTGTTTCGCAAGAGCTTATTTGGATTGTCAGACATAAACAGGTAGGATTAGTGTGTAAGCAGTAAATTAACTTCAGTGCAGTACAATGTGACGCAATAGAATATTGATAGGAAAAATACAAAGGGCCAGACTCTGCTTGGAAAAGTTCCAGGTGTCAGAGGTCATAGAGTGTGTGAAGTTACCATAACCAGAGGGAAGGTTCTGGGGAAACTGAAAGGTCTGAAGGTAGAAAAGTCACTCAGACCAGATGGGGTATACCCCAGAGTTCTTAAAGAGGTGGCTGATGAAATCGTGGAGGCATTAGTAATGATCTTTCAAGAATCACTAGACTCTGGAATGGTTTCAGAAGACTGGAAAATTGCAAATGTCACTCCACTCTTCAAGATGGGACAGAGGCAGAAGAAAGGAAAATATAGGCCAGTTAGTTTGACCTCAGTGGCTGGGAAGATGTTGGAGTCGATTATTAAGGATGAGGTCTCAGGGTACTTGGAGACTCATAATGAAAAAGGCCATAGTCAGCATGGTTTCCTCAAGGGAAAATCTTGCTTATAAATCTGTTGGAATTCTTTGAAGAAATAACAAACAGGATAGACAAAGGAGAATTGGTTGATGTTGTGTACTTGGATTTTCAGAAGGCCTATGACAAGATGCCACACATGAGGCTGCTTAAAGAGCTAAGGGCTCATGGTATTACAAGAAAGATTCGAGCATGGATAAAACAGTGGCTGATTGGCAGGAGTCAAGGAGTGGGAATAAAGGGAGCCTTTCATGGCTGGTTGCTGGTGACTAGTGGTGTTCCACAGGGGTCTGTGTTGGGACCAATTTTATGTTATATGTCAATGATCTGGATGATGGAATTGATGGCTTTGTTGCAAATTTTGCAGACAATATGAAGATAGGTGGAGGGGAAGGTAGTTTTGAGGAAGTAGAGAGGCTACAGAAGGCCTTAGACAGATCAGGAGGATGGGCAAAGAAATGGCAAATGGAATATAGTGTTGGGAAGTGTATGGTCATGCACTTTGATAGAGAAATGAGAGGGTTGACTATTTTCTAAGTGGAGAGAAAATACAAAACAAACTGAGGTGCAAAGGGATTTCAGAGTCCTTGTGCAGGATTCCCTAAAGGTTAATTTGCAGGTTGAGTCTGTGGTGAGGAAGGCAAATGCAATGTCAGCATTCATTTCAAGAGGACTAGAATAGAAAAACAAAGATGTAATGTTGAAATTGTATAAATCACTGGTGAGGCCTGACTTGGAGTATTGTGAGCAGGTTTGGACCCCTTATTTTAGAAAGGATGTGCTGAAACTGAAGAGGGTTCAAAGGAGGTTCATGAAAATGATTCCAGGATTAAATGGCTTGCCATATGAAGAGTGTCTGATGGCTCTGGGCCTGTATTCACAAGAATTTAGAAGAATGAGGGGTGACCTAACTGAAACCTATTGAACGGTGAAAGAGTTCTAGAGCGGATTGGAAAGGGTGTTTCCAATGGTGGGAGAGTCTAAGACCAAAGGACATAGCCTCAAAATGGAGGAGTGTCCATTTAGAATGGAGATGAGGAGGAATTTCTTTAGCGAGAGAGTGGTGAATCTGTGGAATTCTTTGCCTCAGGCAGCCGTGGAAGTCAAGTCTGTATGTATATTTAAGGCAGAGGTGGATAGATTCTTGATTGGCAAGGGATATGGGGAGAAGGTAAGAGATTGGGACTGAGAGAAAAATTGGTTCAGCCATGATGAAATGGCAGAGCAGACTCAATGAGCCAAATGGCCTAATTCTGCACCTATTTGTTATGGTCTTATGGTTACATTTATCAGAAGTAATTGATTAAGCTGAGGGTTGTGTATTCTGTAAGACATTAAGGCTTAAATTAGTCAGTGTTAAACTGATGAATAAATTATCCATTTCCAGTTAGCCTTTAATAACCGTGAAGAATTAAGTTCAAGGAAATGTCAATTTATTCATTAGGGGTTTTTTCCATTGGAAAACATGCTGTGGAACACATGGAGAGGGAGCAATTGTGGGTAATTCTTTCTGGTGAAGATAATTTGGTCAATTCCCGAGAATATGCTTTTGCTGTTTGGAGTAAAGAATAAGGGGGCGAGGTCTGAGCTTCAAATTCACTGAAATATGTCCATCCAAACAGCAGAACAAGGTGCAGTGCAGTTTCACAGTGGGTTATTGGCAGAGAAGCTGACCTTATTTCTAGAGGGAAAATTGCAATTTCACTGCTTTCTGGATAACATTTTCTATACAGGAAGGGGGGTGGAGAGATGAAGTTCACAGTAACTCACAGAAGTTTGCAAGTTTTCCCCTTTGAATGTCTTTCAGTGTTTACATCTGTGGTCATTCTGCGGGTGCACATCTGGGTGCTATGGTGCTGTGCACAGACTGGGCGGAGTACAGTGTACCACCTAATATAAAAGGCAAGTACTGAATTCCTTCACCTTAATTTAAATGTTGTTGTCTAACTTTCAGTTAATTCAGTTTCAATAATAGGAAGGTTCACAGGAACTGATTTTCATCTTGTCTCTCATAAAACACTGTCAAGTTCAGGCAATCCTTTTCTCCTGTTCCTCAAATCATTTGTGCCTTTCTAATCAATATTTTGCACATAAAATTGAGTGATGTCACCGCTGGGAATGGAGTTTCTATTTTGGTAACGCAATGTCAGAAACAAGTCTTCTCTGGTCAAATAAAAACAATGAAATGCTTCAAACTTTCCTTTAGCTACATAAGGAATAGTACTAAAACCTAAAAATGAAATGGAACACAATGTACTTTAAGATGACCCTTGAAGAATTTTTGATGAAACTGCCTAGCCAACACCAGAAGTGAGCAAAAGCTGAATAAGATATAAATGGTGAAGATTTCCACTGGGTCTAAAAGATAGGTTTATGCTTCAGGCTGAAAAATATGCTTATTCTTTTACTCAATTTGCTGTCTTGCTGCTGCCATCAGGAAGAAAGCACTGGAAACTCAGGACCCATACCACTAGGTTCAGAAACAGTTATTACCCATCAACCACCAGGCTCTTGAACCACAGGGGATAACTTCACTCAACTTCACTCGCCCTGTCATTCAAATGTTCCCACAACCTACAGACTCACTTTCAAGGACTCTTCATTCATATTCTCGATATTTACTGTTTGTTTGTTTATTTATTTATTTTTTATTTTTCTTTTTATTTGCACAATTTGCTGTCTTCTGCACATTTTTTGTCCACCCTGTTGGGTATGGTCTTTCATTGATAGTATTATGTTTCTTGGATTTAGTGGATTTTCTTGCAAGAAAACAAATCCCAGAGTTGTATATGTTAACATATATGTACTTTGATAATAAATTTACTTTGAACTTTGTACTCAGGAAATTGGACAATACTCAATGGATGTGTGTTTTTGGTACAGACACATTAAATACACAACACACACTACACCCAAGCTTTGATATTTTATGTAATTGACCAAGATCTGTGGATGCCTGACGTTTGCTGATGCTTCAAGTAGATTATTACTGAGCAGTAAGTCATAGAGAAATACAGCACGGAAACAAATCTTTTGTCCCACTAATCCATGCCGACCAACAGTCCCATCTAACCTGCATTTGACCCAAATCCCTCTAAAGTTTAGAGTCTAAACTCTTCCTGCCCAATCTTTCAAATGTTAAAGTAAGTACCTCAACCACTTCCTCTGGCAGATCATTCCATTATACTGACAGCCCTGCGGGTTAAAATACTGCCCATCAGGTTCCTATTAAATCCTTTCCCTCTCACCTTCAACCTATGCTCTGTAGCTCTTGATTATGCAAATCTGGGAAGCAGACTGTGCGTATTGACCTTTTCTATGCCTATCACCATCTTATGCACTTCTGTTGGATCACCCCTTACCCTCCTACACTCCAGTGAGAAAAGTCCCAACCTACTCAACCGCTTTCTGTGACTCTGTCCCTTGAGTCCTGATACAATCTTCATAAATCTCCTATGTTCTGCTTCTAGCTTTATGGCATCTGTTCTACAACAAGGTGACCAAAGCTGAGTACAACATTCCGAGTGTGACCTCACCAAAGTGTTGAACAACTGCAACGTAACATCCTAACTTCTACACTCAGTGCCCCGACTGATGAAGGCCCGTGTACCAAAAGGGTTCTCCACTGCCTGTCTACCTGCAACACCACTTCCGGGGAGCTATGTTCTTATACTCCCTGTTCCTTCTGTTGTACAACAGTCCCCAGAGCCTGACTGTTATGTTTTGTAACTTCAAAACTTTAAACTCATTCAAAGGAAGACAGGGAAGTCCGAAAATACGGGTGTAACTTTTGTCTTTTACTTCAAGCAAGATGTGCATGTATCATGTGATAGCGTGACAACGTATGGAATTAATGTATTTTTATATATAACCCGTAATGATTATTTATATGAACAAGAATACTTAATCAAACAATATATATACAAGATTACTCAAATATTATTGAAATATTAAATACACAACACCTACCATTAACTGTGAAAGTCCTGCTGTTACGTTTTGTAACTTCAAAACATTAAACTAATTCAAACGAAGACACGAGAGTCTGAAATGCAGGTCTGACTTTGAGTTTACTTTAAGCAAGACATACAATTTACGTATTTAAACATATAACCTGTAATGAATTATTTAAACGACCAAGAACGCTTAAACAATCAAGACAAGAGCTGTTATTCCTCTCCATGCCTTTTGGCACATCAGGCGGCAACCTTGTTTGCTTTTTTTTAAACGAGGACCAGTTGACGCTCAACCCATCAAGGATGGAAAGTGTGCAAGGAAAGGAGCCGGATTCGAACCCAGTACCACTCCCCTGGAAATCCGGTGCTGATGCCACTACACCACCAGCTAGCAATACAACAGAACTCAAATATTATCAAAATATTGAATACACCACACCTATCCTCATTCATCTTCCCAAAATGCAACACCTCACACCTAGCCGATGAAAATCCATTTGCCATTTCTCGGTTGACCAAGATCTCTTTGTAAATCCGGATAGCCTTCTTTACTGTCAGCATCACTGCCTGCTTTAGTGTCATTGCAGATTTACTAACCCTGTCTTGTACTTTTTCACCCCAGTCACTCTCTGATAGAAACAATATAGAAACATGTTTGATATCTCTACAGGTGCATTGCTTGTCAGTGGAATTTACGACCTCCGTCCAATTGTCCACATGAGTGTCAACGATCCTCTTCAGATGACTGAGTACGTGTGTTGGATGATCACTGCCAATTACATTGATTATATTAACAGAATCAGGTTTAATATCTCTGGCATATATTGTGGAATTCCGTGATAAATAGTGGGATATTGTGGCATATACTGCTGAGTTCCTCCAGCATTTTGTGTGTGTGTTGCTTGGATTTCCGGTATCTGCAGATTTTCTCTTGTTTGTTAATATCACCGGCGTATGTTGTGAAATTTGTTGTTTTGTGGCAGCACTACAGTGCAATGCATAATAATAAAATAAAAATAAATTACAATATATTTTAAAATTTAATTTAATGCAAAACAAGAGCAAAATTTGAAAAATAATTAGTTAATGCTTATGGATACATTGCCCATTCAGAAATCAGATGGTGAAAGGGAAGAACCTATTCTTAAGATGTTGAATATGTCTTCAGACTCCTGTATCCCCTCCCTGATTGTAGCAATGAGAAGAGGGCATGCCCTGCGTGATGGGGGTTCTTAATGACAGATGCTGAGGCATTGCCATTTGATGGTGATGACAAGGTACACATGACAAGATAATAATTTTGCAACTAAACTCAATATGAAAATGTTTCTCCAAAGTCCAATGTCTTTATTATTCATGCTTCACACATTCCGGATTGGTCTTTCCCCATTTAGCTTTCTGATTATTCTAATTCAGTACAGAGATCCTAATATTTTCTTTTATTTATTCATTTTTGAGATCCGCCTATTGCTGGCAAAACCAGCACTGAAGAGGTGAAGAGCTAACTTTTCGAACTGCTTCTGGTGAAGATACATCCACCATGCTGGTGGAGGGGGAGTTAGACCATAAAACATAAGAGCAGAATTAGGCCATTTGGCCCATTGTTCCATTCTGCTCTGTTATTCCATTGTGGCTGATTTATTATTCCTCCCTATTTTCCTGCCTTCTCCTTGTAACCTTTGATGCCCTTACTAATCAAAAATCTGTCAACCTCCACTTTAAATATTTTCACTGACTTGGCCTCAACAGCCATCTGTGGCAAAGAATTACACACATTCACCACCCTCTGGCTAAAGAAATTCCTTCTTATTTCTGTTTTAAAGCGACATCATTTTATTCTAAGCATGTGCCCTCTGGTCATAAATACACCCAATATTGGAGACATCATCCTCTCCATGTCCACTGTATTTCAACCTTTCAATATTTGATAGATGTCAATGAGAGTCCCCTCATTCTTCTAAACTCCAGTGATTACAGGCCTGGAGCCATCAAACACTCCTCATACATTAAAGCTTTCGAACCTGGGATTATTTTTGTGACTCTCCTTCAGACTCTCTCCAATATCAGCATGTCCTTTTTTAGATAAGGACTTCAAAGGGTTCTGAGATTTATATCCAGTGACGATAATGTATTTTCAAGTAAGGGTGGATGGAATACAGCTTGAAGGTGAACATTCAGATGGCAGTGTTCCTCTTTGACTTAATCCTTTGTCTTTTCTTGGTGTTAAAAGTGGTGTGTTTGGGAGAGGTTGTTGCATTGACTTAGCTGAGTAATTGCAGAGTGTTTTGCAGCTGGATACTCGCTGCAGACACTGTTGCATTGATCGTAAAGGCTTCTTCTTCTTCTTCTTCTTGGGCCCTTACCTCCCAGTGGTGCAGAGGCCATTGATGACCTCTTTGTCTCCATTGTCCAAAATTGATCACATGGTTGGAGTTCATCAATGTTTCTGTAAACCATTGTATCCACTATACAGGGAATTGGCTTATGCAGCTTTGCCAAAGCTATATTGGCCAGTCTTACCCATTTCCACTTCCCACGACGGGACATAGGTTTGGACTTCGAGAGGCGATTTGATATTTAAGCTGCTGGATTGGTACCAACTGATCGGGCCATTTGTCCTGAACACAAGAGATCCTGCTAGTAATCTTGAGCAACACACACAAAGTGCTGGAGGAACTCGGCAAGTCAGGCAGTATCTATGAAGGGAAATAAGCAGTCAAGGTTTGGGCCTGAGACCCTTCAGTAGGACCCTTGAGTCTTGATGAAGGGCCTCAGCCCAAAACACTGACTGTTCATTTCTTTCCATAGATGTTGTCTGAGGAACCGTTTGTCCTGACTGGATCATTGGAACTGCACTCATTCAGGCAGGAAGAAAATATTTTATCAAATATGTGACTTGCACCTTCTAGATGATGGAAAAGTCTTACAGTGAGTCCCTAACTGAACCAGAACTACATGTCTCCTGGTCCAATCTTTCAGCCATGGTATGTGGTGAACCAAGTTGAACTTCTGGTCAACGTTGACCCTTAGGAAACTGATGATGGCAAACTCAGTATTAATAATGCAATTGGATATCACAAACGGGCTCTAATCCCTCTTGATGGGTTTGGCCATCGCCTCACACTGATGTTGAGAATGCTTCTTACCATTTATCAGCCCATGCCCGAACCCTGACCAGATGTTGGGGGCGGACAAGCATAGACTGAATAGTTCTGAATGAAACTGGGCCCTGCATGATCAGTGAACTTCCCCATTTCTGACCTTATGATGGAACAAAGCAGCCAGAGTTGCTTTGTCCCAGGACACTGCTCCAAATACTCTTGCAGTTGTCATCCCCAGATACCTGGACTCTGAAAACTTGCACTCATTCCTCAATCATATTTCATTCACCATAAGTAAACATATCATTCCCACAACTTACTAAGCATAAGCCATATGTCTTTTGAATGTAGGAGGAAACACACATAGGCACAGGGAGAAGTACAAACTGCTTACGGACAACGGTGCGAATTGAACCCCGATCTTATAGCTAGCGCTGCAAAGCAGTAAGCTAAACACTATGGTTGGGTTGAGTTGTTCTCCGATCTTGGCAATTTACTTGCAAATTTTTTATCACCATATGCCTCGTCATATGCTGAAGAAATTTTTGTAAGTAAGTTGCCAAGATCAGAGAACAACTCAATTGAATCATCGACCACCCAAGCTACATATTTTCTGAATTATTTCCAACCACTGTGCTAATATATTATTCTTTGAAGTGAATGGACTGACACATAAACCGATGGTAATATGTGCCATTTCTCTTTCTATGAAATGGATCGAGCATTTTAAATGATAATATTTTCATTTGTGTTTTGAATAGAAAGAGAAATGTCATATATCATAGATTTCAAATTTAGCTGGTTATAAGTGACAAGTTCAGTTTTCCAATATTCTTGGTTGAAGTTCTTGTGATTATCATTATAATAAAAGTCTTTGCTGGCAGATTAGGGTTTGATGGATCATGATATTTTTTTAAATCACAGGGATGATGCTATCCGAAACAGCCCGATGGAGTTTGTGAATACCATGAAAGGATTGGACAAGAGCTTGGAGATTGTTGTTGCAGTAGCTCAGTATGATTCAAGTGAATTTAGGAGACAATCTCAGGAATATTACCAGGTACATTTGCTTTCATCTAAAATTTGTATCTTTATAATCTGTTTCTCTTCAACAGCCCTATTTTTTTCAACTACTATCAGATGTCTGTGCAAATTTTGAAACTCCAAACTTAAAGTAGATTTATTATCAAAGTCTGTACAGTATATGTCACCATGTACTGGCTTGAGATTCTTTTTCTTGGAGGCATTTACAGGAAAATAAAGAAATTCAACAGACTGACAAACAACGGATGTGCAACAGAAGACAAATTGTACAAAAGAAAGTTTAAAAAAAAATAACACTGAGAACAAATTGTACAGTCCTTGGAAGTGAGTCCATAGCAGGAGTTCCCAACCTTTTTTTATGCCTCGGACCCCTACCATGAACTGAGGGGTCCTTGGACCCCAGGTTTCGAACCCCTGGTCTATGGTTGTAGAATCAGTTCAGAGCTGAGCTGAGTGAATTTTCCCTCGCTGATTCAGGAGCCTGATGGTTGTAGGGTAATAGTAGTGCAAATGCTTGAGTTGGGTAAGGGGTTGTCCATTCGTGGGTTGCTTGCGGCTGCAGAGGCTGATCTGGGATACACGCGACTGAAGTGCTAGGATGGATTCTCTTAATGGAGGATGCCTGTGTGAGACCCTGGTTAACCTGGGGAGGCTGACGCTCGGGCAGCCATCACGCGGTCCTTGACAGATCGGGGTCTGGGTCCGGTGGCATAGAATCCAAGATGACTGGCGACCCTTCACTGCTGCAGCCTTCCTCCACCCTCATCGCTGTTGTGATGTGTCGTCATCTTCCGCCAGCTCCTCTGTTGAGATCTTGGTTGGATCGCACTTTGTCTGGACTCTCCCCCTTGACTTTACCGCCATGGGTGATCCTACCAGGAGCTAAGTACTTAATAGCTAAACACCAGACGGCATTGTTCTTGGGATCTCAGAAACTCACAAGCCTTCCCCAACACAATAAGGTTCAAAGTTCAAAGTAAATTTTTATTATCAGAGTACATATATGTCATCACGCACAACCCTAAGATTCATTTTCCTGTGGGAATACTCAGCAAATCTATATGATAGTAACTATAACAGGATCATTGAAAGATCAGTTAAAGACCACAAACTATGTAAGCACAAAAATAAAAAATAGCAATAAATAACGAGAACATGAAATAACAAGATAAAGAATCCTTAAAGTGAGATCATTGATTGTGGGAATATCTCAATGGACGGGCAAGTGAGTGCAGTTATCCCCTTTCGTACAACAGCCTGATGGTTGAGGTGCAGTAAACTGTTCTTCAAGCTGGTGGTGCGAGTCCTGAGGCTCTTGCACCTTCTACCTGAGAAAAGAGCATGGCCTGGATGGTGAGGATCTTTGATGATGGATGCAGCTTTCCTACAACATGATATGCTCTGAAATTGAGAGGGCTTTACCTGTGATGTACTGGGCTGAATCCACTACTTTGTCCGTTCAAAGGCATTGGTGTTTCCATACCAAGCTGTGATGCAGCCAGTCAATACCCTCTCCACAACACATCTATAGAAGCTGATCGTAATTTTTGATGACACGCCAAATCTCCACAGACTTCTAAGGAAGTAGAGGTGCTATCATGCTTTCCTCATGAGTGCATTTACATGCTGGGCCCAGGACATGTCCTCTGAAATAGTAACACCCGGGAATTTAAAATTGCTAACCCTCTCTACCTCTGATCCTCCAGCAAGGACTGGCTCATAGACCTCTGGTTTCCCTCTCCTGAAGTCTACAATCAGTTCCTTGGTCTTTCTGACATTGAGTGAGAAGTTGTTCTTGTGACACCACTCAGTAAAATTTTCAGTCTCTCTCCTGTGTGTTGATTCATCACCACCTTTGGTCTGGCCCACAACAGTGGTGTCACCAGCAAGCTCGAATATGCTGTTGGAGCTGTACTTAGCCACACAGTCATAGGTGTAAAGTGAGTAGAGCAGGGGGCTAAGCTTGCAGCCGCGTGGTGCGCCCGTGCTGAAGGAGATGGTGGAGATGTTGTTGATGATCCTTGGAGGAATGTAGTATAATCACTGTTTTTGAACCTGGTGGTGTGGGATCTAAGGCTCCTGTACCTCCTGCCTAATGGCAGCAGCGTGAAGAGAGCATGGCCTGGATGGATGTCGTTTTCTTGTCGCTTTCACTGCTCACGTAATGGTTTCTCTGTAGCAGCAAGGTTTGGGTTATGACTAGAGATAACGAGGCCTTGGAATGTGGGCCGTCCAATGAGAGGGATGTTGTTCTTGCTTGTGGGTCTGGGAGCAGGGATTTTGCAGTCTTTTGCCGGGGAGAGATGAGGAGAGAAGCCGCGAATGGAGAGAGTTGGTAGACCGCCAGATGGAGAGGACTAGGAGTAAGGGTCCAAGGGTTGGCTACAGTCGGAGGAGGTTGATGGAAAACCAGTGGACTGAACCGTGAGCTCCAACGTTGCACATTAGACTGTTTCATGAGAATAGGCCCTTTTCTTTTTTTTTGTTTCTTTATTAACCATACAGTCAAATTATAAATCTCAATCGTTTAATCGCATATTGTGTACTGTTTGTTATTAGGTGGTACTGATTTGTAACAGGGGACACATCGCGCAGCATCCACCCAAACAAGATTTCTTAAGTTTGACCGGGTCGAGGGCTATCTTCCCCTAGATTAAGCTCCTAGCTGAACCGAGAGTTACACTTGTGGCAGTGCTCATTTTAGATGTGTTCGAGGATATTCAAGAAGAACTGAAAATGGAATAAACATGTAACATTGTTTAGCAACCTTCCATGGGAGACACTTGAAATAATGCTTTTGGTCAAAGTTAATAGGGTTTTGTGTTTCTATCAGGATTTTGAATGTAAATTTTTATTAGGTACACCTGTTTGTTAATGCAAATATCTAATCAGCAAGTCAATGCATAAAAGCATGCAGACATGGTCAAGAGGTTCAGTTGTTGTTCAGGCCAAAACATCAGAATGGGGAAGAAATGTGATCTAAGTGACTTTCACTGTGGTATGATTGCTAGTGCCAGATGGGGTGGTTTGAGTATCTCAGAAACTGCTGACCTTCTGGGATTTTCAAGCACACCTGTCTCTAGAATTTACAGAGAATGGCGCAAGAAACAAAAAACATCCAGTGAGCAGCAGTTCTATGGTCAAAAACATCTTGTTAATGGGAGAGGTCAGAGAAGAATGGCTGGACTGGTTCAAGCTGACAGCAAGCTGGCAGGAACTCAAATAACCATGCGCTATAACAGTGGTGTGCAAAACGATATCTCCGAATGCACAACACATTGAATCCATTGATGGACCACAGAAACTGAAGCCCACAACAGGTTCCACTCCTGTACGTAATAAAGTGACCACAGAGTGTGTAACCCTTTCTTTAGAATACAGTGCACCGCAAGTTCTGAGTTTAATAGAAGCCTTGCAGCTTTTGCATATGATGATTGAGTGTTAAGATAATCAGGTAGATATTTTGTTGGCAAGCATTATAGAATTATTTCTGGTGTTCATCAAGACTCTTTGTGTTGACAAATAGAACACGGCAAGATTTTGCGACAGGTAAGTGGCCAGATAACCTTTATTCAGCAATTTTCAATTGAATATTGATTCCCTCCCTCCCATCCCCCCCCTCCCCCCCCCCCCAGTGCAATGTGATAACAGTCATTCTCAAAGGTTTAGTGTCACTCTGGAAGTAGCCATTTCCCAGTATGAGTCCCTGTTGCACCCCCTAAAGTGATTCCACATGAGAAGTAAAGGAGTCACCCATTAGATGTTACCTGACTTGCTGCGTTTCTCCTGCATCACTTTACTTCACTTCATTTGGCTTTGTTTCAGATTTCTAGCATTGATCGGCCTTTCTCTGGTCAAATAAAGAAAATCATTTTTTAGATCACTCTAACCTTAATAAAAGAATTGAGTAGTTTCACAGAGATACAAGTCCAATTGGTTCATAATCCCTTCATTTCTGTCTCTCCTCTAGAGTGCAATGGACATTGACTGGCTTTAGTTTCCTTGTTACATTCTCTCTCTCTCCCTCCCCTCTATTTCTCTCTCCTGCTCTCACAAACTCTCCCCCCTTTCTCTCACTCTCTCTCTCTCTGCCAGTCTCCCTCCTTCTATCTCTCTGTCTCTGTCAGTCTGCCCTTCTATCACCCACTCTCTCCCTATCTCCAGCAATTTCCATTTCCAGCAATTCTGGTTTTATTTCGTATTTCCAATATTTTCCTTTTACAAATATTACTTGCTTGAAGCCACTCCCTAGTGCAAGCTTGATGCCTCCAGAAAGGGTGAACTATTTATTATTTTGATCTCTAGAAACTGTGCTAATACCTTCACACTTCCATCGGCTGCGCTATAATCCAAAAGCAATTTAAAATCACTGGAAGATAATTCTGAAAAACAGTCAGTTTAAATTACTTTGCTGGAGACCCACGTGGATTCTCTCTCCACATTCCCCCATTATTGAGGACTATAATGATGTTAAAAATTGGCTACTTTACCTTTCCCTTATGATACTTAATATTTTTGCAAAGCAATTTTTTCTCTTAACGTAGAAGACTGCACCATAATTTAAACCAGTGCAGAATAGAATAGCTGCAAGATTTTCACATTAATGGAGCAATTTCATTCTAGTGGTTTAGCACAGGAAAATTGGGGAAAGAAATCATTATAATTGATTTAAAGATATTTTGTTTATTTATTTTATCTTGTGAGATACAGCATGGAATAGGCCCTTCCAGCCCTTTGAGCCGCACCGACCAGCAATCAACCGATTTAACCCCAGCTTAATCAAGGGACAATTTACAATAATCAATTAACCTAGCAACCAGTACATCTTTGGAATGTGGGAGCACCCGGAGGAAACCCACGTAGTCACGGGGAGAAGGTACAAACTCCTTATAGACAGTGGCTGGAATTGAACCCGGCTGATACTGTAAAGTATTGTGCTAACCACTATGCTACTAAGCAGCTTTAAAGCGAAATGTTGACTGTATGGAGCACCTTGTAATAACCCATCCAACTATTAAATCAGAAGGAAAATAGAATGGAATTATGTGCACTGATATAAATAATGGTGTTAGTGAACTTAACTACTTTTAAGGCGGTAATTCCATGGGTCGCAAGTATCTATTATATCGACTTGGGGAAAGATCTTAATTCCTCATTTAAAGCCAGAGAGAAGATTGGAGATCAGGGGGAAGATATGGGATAGAGAGAAGAGATTGGAGATGATACAGGTGGATGAATCAAGGAAAAAAATGGTGGGAAGTAGATTGTGTGACAGGGTGACTTGTGACCCATGGAATTACAGAGGATAGGATTGCTAAGATTTTTTTTCAATCTTGATCAGAGATAAGGGTCTTTTCTTAAGGCAGAATGATGGAATCCTTGCTGCTGGACTCCCACAGTGACCTCGCTCAGGCACTTTAAGAAAAGCAGAAGCAGGTTTTAATGTTCTGGGTAAAATACACCAATAAACTGGGTGAAATATTGTAACTATGGCAAAGGTTGTGCATTGCTTGACATTGCTACGCATGTCTAGTAAACTCCCTGTATATACATGCTTATAAGTGCAGTGGGCTGTGACACAATTTCCTGCACCGTGCTATGTGCATAGAAGGTACAATTCGGTTTTTTATAAAATTTCATCATCTAGCACATATCATAAATTTGCCATAAAATAGAATTTCTTGGGAGATATCTTAAAAAGCTATTGGGGCGAAGAAACTAATAGCTTTCATAAAGACTGCTGGCCTGAGCATTAGCGGGAGAAAACAATATATCAGTGTAGAAGGCCCCTGGGTCAGTGTCCCATCTCTAAACTCGAACTTCTGTCAACAACTGCCAATAAATTCTGTACTCCAATCACCAAACAAAGGCCACAGGGACGTCAAGAGGCACTATGACCAAAAAGATGGCATTAATCCTGCACAGATGCAATCACAGGCAGCAATCAAAAAATACACCTGCATCCTGAGAGGATGGTATCAAGTCCTAGCAGGAGGCAATTATCTTCTATTGTCATTGAGAGAATCTTAAGTTTCACCTCAAAACCTCTTGAATATCATATTAAGCAGCCTTTTTAAATGATTAATAATACACACAAAATGCTGGATGGACTCAGCAGCTCATTGGATGAAGGGTGTTGGTCCGAAATGTCGACTGTTTATTCCTCTCCTCAGAGGCTGCCTGACCTGCTGAGTTTGTCCAGCATTTTGTGTGTGCTACTCTGGATTTCCAGCATGGGCAGAATCTTTTAATCATTAGTTTGAGATTATGGGGCTGTATTCAGAAAACTTTCACCAGATTAATGCCTTGTAATAACTAAGATTTACTGGGAGGGTTTCAGATGAACAGTACATTATTCAGTGCACTCCCCATTCTTTGCTCCAATGCTAGAGTGTTTTCTCAAGTTCAAATTCAAGTTTATTGACATTCCACCATACACATGTATATAACTAAATGAACCATCATTCCTCTGTGTGCAAAACACAGTAAATATAGTCACACACAGCTCATATAGCTACGATCCAGCACATATAGTCTCAAAATAATATTACCAGTGTCATTGGGCTTAAATCCTGGACCTTCTTCCCTCAGTAGCACAGAAAGGATGTTATGAATTAAAAGAAAGAGTCTCACCAGTACCTTTCAAAGGCAATTAAGAAAGTGCATTGCTGTCAATGAATAAAGTATTCTTCAGTAAGTCTATTAAGAGGCTGACAGAACTCCCATTACACTATCCTTCTAAAGACTCTAAGTAATTTGTATGTGAAAATGTCGCTGATGACTTTATGATGCAGAAGAAGGTACATTTATATGTGATTTTAAAAAAAAATATTGTTCTTTCAGGCTATTAAGGCTGCTGGATTCAATGCATCTTTTCATGATATATCAAACAGGGATCATTTTGATATTATGGAGAGACTCATGGAAGAGAAGTACATTCTGACACAGGTAAAGATTTCTCAGAGTTTCCTTGCCTTTCCCCTGCTGAACTAGACTTCAATCTCATTTGAGCTGTTTTTCTGGAGGAGGGTCACTGCAGAAGACATTCAGCACGTTTAGATCCAGGGGAAACTCAGGAGGCTGACTGACTACAGGCTGTAAGTGGGGACAAGTCACATCTTATGAGGCGAGAAGGAATAGTCAGAGAGCACCACGGCACAGAAACAGGCTCTTTGGCTCATTTAACCCTTGCTGAACCATTATTCTGCCTAGTCCCATTGACCTGCACCTGGACCATAGCCTCCATACCTCTCCCATCTATGCACTGATCCAAATTTCTCTTAAATGCTGTAATTGACCCCGCATCCACTGACGGTTCATTCCACACTCTCACCACCCTCTCAGAGAAAAAGCCTTCCCTCATGTTCCTCCTAAGTCTTTTACCTTTAAACCTTAACTTATGATCTCTAGTTCTAGTCTCACCCAACCTCAGTGGAAAAAAAGCCTGCTTGCATTTACCCTATCTATACACTTTATAATTTTGTATATCTCTATCTCATTCTCATACTGTATATTCTAGGGATTAAAGCTTTAACCTTTTCAAGCTTTCCCTATAACTCAGGTCCTCAAGGCTTGGCACCATCCTTGTAAATTTTCTCTGCACTCTTTCCATCTTATTGATATCTGTCCTGTAGTTAGGTGACCAGAATTGCACACAATACTCCAAATTAAGCCTCATCAATGTTTTACACAATTTCAACTTGATAGGGACAGCAGAGTGACGGGAATAAGTGAGTGACCATTAAGGAATATTGTCTCTAGAAGGCGGGACCCAACTACTTCTATGTGTTTGTATCAGTTTTCTAGGTTAGAATCTCTTGTCGTTGAACTGGCAATAACTACTGATCAAAGCAACACTCACAACACGCTGGAGGAACTCAGCGGGTCGGGCAGCATCCGTGGAAACGATGAGTCGACGTTTCGGACCGGAATCCTTCGTCAGGACTGTAGAGGGAAGGGGCAGAGGCCCTATAAAGAAGCTGGGGGAGGGTTGGAAGGAGAAGGCTGGTAGGTTCAGATGAAAAACCAGTAATTTGAAAGACAAAGGGGTGGAGGAGGGGAAGCAGGGAGGTGATAGGCAGGAAAACGATGGGTAGTAGGAGGCAGAACCATGAGGGAGGTGATAGGCAGCTGGGGGAGGGGCAGAATGAAATAGGGATAGGGATAGACTCAACGTTTCCGTGGATGCTGCCCGACCTGCTGAGTTCCTCCGGTGTGTTGTGAGTGTGGCTTTGATCCAAGCATCTGCAGATTATTTTGTGTTTACTACTGATCAATGTAGCAAGACATTTCTGAGAAGCACAATTAACCTCAAAAATAATATTTTGCAAGTTTTTAAAGTAATATCCTTGATCACTCCGATGACCAGCCACATGAACTAGACTTCCAAGTGAATCTGCATCTACTTCAATTGTCTTTGAAAACCACGCCATTAAAGCTGGAAGTCTTGGCAATGGCTATCAATGAAGACCTCCATCTTTAGCTATTAACAAAAGCTCTACTTCACTTTAAGGGCAAGTAGTTCCTTCTGAAAACAACTACTTAGCAACCAATCAGCTTCCTGCACGGTCTTACTTTTCCAGGAATTACAGACAGCGGCGGGAAGTTAACCTACTTTGCTGGTGTTGTACTAGCATTGGGCTAACCAGTACCTGCCACTCCAACGCCATCCTATTCTCTAGATAAGATTCTGTAATAGGATTTAGCTTGAAGGTCATTGAATGTTTAGTGTTGTGGTCTTGTAATTTAGGGGACTTAGATAAGTACCTGTTTGATATAGATGTTTGGTTGAGTGTTTGACTGGTTGTTTTGTAAATAAATAGCTAATGTGTGTATTTGCAATCAGTGTCTTATGCCTCATACTGAACATGCTTCCTCGTAACATCAGGTATATACAAATCGTAATCTAATTTCATGTTTGTTTCTTTTAGGTTCTGCTGAAAATGATGTCTAAAAAATGAACAGTGAACTACAAAACCTGTGGGAGGAACCTCAGGATTCCTAATGAAGCCCTTTAATGTTCTGATCTTATTGCTAAGCACGCTAGTCAAATCAGGATCACACAAAACAACACAGATAATTTGTTCTCAATAATACAAGTTATAAATATAAAGGTTATGATGTTTGGCCGTCTAAACTTAAGCCATTGGTGATTAGTGGTATGTTTCCTAATTCCAGAAACTAATCAGAAGAAACTCACAGGAGCCAGGAAATGTTTTATCTACTTAGATTTTTTCCTTTTTTTAAGGGGAGGCACTCACCTATGACGTGGTGGTGTAGTAACGTGTGCCATTCACATACTTCTTGTGTAACCCATAATGAATTATGTAAAGAAAGAATGCTTAACGAACAATATATTTACTATTTACTCAAATGTTACTGAAATATTAATTACACTACAATTAGCCCTGTAACTTAGTCTTTCATGCATACAGGTGAGTAACCCTGTCCACCGTTCTTTTGCACATTGAAACCCTGTGAAAAGAGAAACGATCTTCCAATTAGAGCACATTTCCACCAAAGTGTAATGTGGGGTTCATAGTCATAGTCATATTTTATTAATCCCGGGGGAAACTGGTTTTCATTACAGTTGCTCCATAAATAATAACTAGTAATAGAACCATAAATAGTTAACTAGTAATATGTAAATTATGCCAGTAAATTATGAAATAAGTCCAGGACCAGCCTATTGGCTCAGGGTGTCTGACCCTCCAAGGGAGGAGTTGTAAAGTTTGATGGCCACAGGCAGGAATGACTTCCTATGACACTCAGTGCTGCATCTCAGTGGGATGAGTCTCTGGCTGAATGTACTCCTGTGCCCACCCAGTACATTATGTAGTGGATGGGAGACATTGACCAAGATGGCATGCAACTTAGACAGCATCCTCTTTTCAGACACCACCGTGAGAGAGTCCAGTTCCATCCCCACAACATCACTGGCCTTACGAATGAGTTTGTTGACTCTGTTGGTATCTGCCACCCTCAGTCTGCTGCCCCAGCACACAACAGCAAACATGGTTGCACTGGCCACCACAGACTCGTAGAACATCCTCAGCATCGTTCGGCAGATGTTAAAGGACCTCAGTCTCCTCAGGAAATAGAGACGGCTCTGGCCCTTCTTGTAGACAGCCTCAGTGTTCTTTGACCAGTCCAGTTTATTGTCAATTCGTATCCCCAGGTATTTGTAATCCTCCACCATGTCCACACTGGCCCCCTGGATGGAAACAGGGGTCACCGGTACCTTAGCTCTCCTCAGGTCTACCACCAGTTCCTTAGTCTTTTTCACATTAAGCTGCAGATAATTCTGCTCACACCATGTGACAAAGTTTCCTACCATAGCCCTGTACTCAGCCTCATCTCCCTCGCTGATGCATCCAACTATGGCAGTCATCCGAAAACTTCTGAAGATGACAAGACTCTGTGCAGTAGTTGAAGTCCGAGGTGTAAATGGTGAAGAGAAAGGGAGACAAGACAGCCCCTGTGGAGCCCCAGTGCTGCTGATCAAAGTTAACTACAAAGCAAACAATTCTTGCACTTTCATTGCCGTAGGAATAATTCTGGATATTCCTAGATCTAGATGTCCGAATGACAAAATGATTGCATACTTCTGGAAATTTATTTTGATTGTAAATATACTGTTAATTAAATATTACATAACGTTGCTATCTTGCTGCAGTAATGTTCCAGAAATAGTTTGAATCTAATTAATGAAATAAAAAACTCTGTGGAAAATGTACACTTGCACCATAGAAGCTATGATTTTTTTCGATAACCCAGGTGGCAGATGACTGTACTTGAACCAGGAGACTCAGTTCAGTTCATGGTAACATATTTTGTTGGAATGGAACTGCTCTGACAAAGCAGTGTGATGTTACCTCCTGTGAAACATCAATTTGGTTAGTCATGTTGCTTAAAATGAACATCTTAATGCAATATGAAGGAAGCTGTGAATACATCTCTTCTCCTTTATGAAGATTGAAAATACATCCAGTTGTCACTTTATTAGGTATCTCCAGGACTGCATATGTCTCTTTTTCTCCTTTATGATGGGCAGAACATACATCCAGTAGCCACTTTTAGGTATCTCCCGGACTGAATAAAGTGAGCACTGAATTTATGTTTGTGGTCTTCTGCTGAACGGAGAAGCCATTTTTATATAGAATTGACTGGCAGTTACAGATATTAAATCACAAACACAAAAAAAGACTGCAGATGCTGTAAGTCCAAAGAGAAACACACAAAATGCTGGAGGAACTCAGCAGGTCAGGCAGCATCTGTGGAAAAGAGTGAAGAGTTGACGTTTTGGGCCAAGACCCTTCTTCAGGACTGAGAGCGAAGGGGGAAGACGCCTGAATCGAAAGGTGGGGGGGGGGGTGGGAGTGGTATTAACTATTTGGTAATCTTGTGTATATTTAAATTCCTTACTTGCAAGATCAATCAACATTCACAATATAGGTGTTAATAGAAACTACAAGCTAACAATTAAAAATACTCTGAAGTTAGTGAAGTAATTGTCCCTTATTGGTGTATGTTCAGTGAATCCTTGCATCACATCCTTACCTTGTCTCAGTAAGCTAAATGGCTCTGGTCCCCGGCTGTGCAGAAGGAAGCAATGCTCTTCAGAGGGCTTTCTTCCCTGGGCTGGTTACACAATATCTGCTTAACTCTTGCCTTGCCATACTTTCATACCATTAGTGTGTGTACATTTAAATGATCCATTAACAACATGCCCTATACCTTCACCACGGCAGCAGGTTTATGGGAAACATTTTCTTGACGTGGACATTGATTGCAATCCCGTAATTGGTGTTAATTTATAATCTGGAACCTTTTAACTAACAGGATGACAGGAATGCTCTGAAGCTCCTCTTCAGTGAAAATAGACACTCAGTGGCTACTTTATTAGGTACCTCCTGTAGTTAACAAAGTGGCCATGGAGTGTATGTTCGTGGCCTTTTGCTGCTGTAACCCATCCACTTCAAGGTTCAACATGTTGTGCGCTCAGAGACGCTCTTCTGCACTCCACTGTTGCAACATGTGGTTATCTGAGTTACTGTTACCGTCCTGTCACCTTGAACTGTTCTGGCCATTCTCCTCTGACATTAACAAGGTGTTTTCACCCACACAACTGCTGCTCACTTGGTGGTTTTCTATGTTTTGCACCACTATCTGTAAAATCTAGAGACTGCTGTGCATGAAAATCCCAGGAGATCAGCAGTTTCTGAGACATTCATAACACCCCGTCTGGCACCAACAATCGTCCCACGGTCAAAGTCACTTAGATCACATTTCTTCCCCATTCTGATGTTTGCTCTGAACAACAACTGACCTTCTTGACCATGTCTGCATGCTTTTATGGATTGAGTTGCCGCCACGTGTTTGGCTGATTAGATACTTGCATCAACGAGCAGCTGTACTTAATAATGTGTCTACTGAGTATATATTACACAATTTGTAGTTCATCATCTAAACCTGAATCCCAGTGGTCTCACCCTTTGACCATTAATCACTAATACCCACATCTACTGGGGATTGTATGGAGTAGATTTGTAAAGCCATTGGTGACGTAGCTGATCACGTCTTGCTCCATTTCTGGTCACCTACAGTATCTGTAACAAAGATATCATCACGAGGAGTGAATGGCTTTGGTTTCGGGAGAAGCTGGACAGACTGGGGAATTTTCCCTGGAGTGTAGATGACTGAAGAGTGTAGATCGACCACAAAACATACCAGCAGAATTAGGCCATTCAGCCCATCAATTCTGCTCTGCTATTCAATCATGGCTGATTTATTTTCCCTCTCAATCGCCTCTTCTCTCCATAACCTTTGGCACCTTTACGGCTGATTTATACTTCTGCGCCAACTCGACGCCGTAACCTACGCAAGTGGCCCACGCGCATTGTGAGCATTTATACTCGTGCGTTGGTGTGTCTGCCGTTGGTGTGTCTGCATCGCTCTGCAATTTGCGCACATCACGCATACCGCACACACCTGCCCATGCAAGGCTTCATGGTCATGGTAGGCTTTCTCGGGGTAAATAAGTTTAAAGTGAGCGTCTTTTTTCGTAAAAGCGAAATGTGTCCTCCATAATTTCGGAGGTCTGTAAAGCTTTATGGAAAGCATTGCAGCCAGAGTTCCTTCCCCGCCCTTCAGTCGCCCAACGGGAAGCTATTGCAGCGTAGGAGGAAATGCGATGTTACCAAGCAGACCAATCACAGCTGTTGCGGGCTGCGTTGCCGCGACGCATAAGTTACATTTTGGGAGGGGTGCGCGTCAGGCTACGGCATAGGGATCCACGTAGGCACTGCGTAGGGTTCGTGGCTATGCCGTACCCACGGCGTCGATTTGACGCAGAAGTATAAATCAGCCTTTACTAGTCAACCTCCTCTTTAAAACATACCCAATGACTTGGTCTCCACAGCCATCTGTGGCAATAAATTCCAGGTTCACCACCCCCCAGCTAATAAGGTTCCTGCTTATCTCTGTTCTAAAGGGACCCCCTTGTATTCTGATGCTGAGCCCCTCTGGTCCTAGACTGTGTTCCTTACGTGACGACGGCTTCTTGCACTCAGACAGAACTCATATATTTCATCACTTTTGCTGCCAATTTTGATCCTGGTCTCGGGTTAAAATGGTTGACCTCTGACTTTTCTCTTCCTGTCTGGATCTCTCCATCTCAGGGGATAGACCAGCTATAAATATTGATGAGAAATGCACAGTCTTCTACAACCATATTGATACTACTTCCCAGCACCTAGCCTCCATTAAGAGTTCACTTCTATTCTTCCGGTTCCTAAACCTCCATTGCATTTGGCCTGACGGTGAGCTATTCCACATAGGACTTCTGAAATTTTTATTTTCGCGTCACAGCAAGGTTACAGGTCCTTCCAACAGAATGAGCCCATACACCTAATGATACCCATGTGACCAATTAATACGGGCTGCTGCCGCTGTAATAGTGTTGCACTAACCGCTACGCAGTCATGCCTACCTTCTTTCTGAACCATGGCTTCTCCTCTACCCCAGAGCGGGCATGTTCTCTTGCTGTTTTGGCCAATAACGATCCTTTACATAACATCACAAAGACAAATCATTTCTTCATTATCACTTTGCTGCGTGCGGGAGCTTGCTGTTTGCAAATTAAAACAGAAGCAAGTCACGTGGACCATTCAGTCTGCACTGGCTCTGAGAGCGGTCTCTTTAGTTCCAACCCCACACATTCCCCTCAAACACCCATCAACACCACCTCCCCTCTTCCACGCCTCCAAAACCTTGTTGTAGGGTTTGGAGGCTTGTGTGCCTCAATGACGTGGAGAGCTATGCTGGCTGGAGTCAGGGCTTCATGCTTTGGCTCTTGGTAGGGTCAGCCATGCCAAACAGGTCAAAGGGTAGAGGACAACCTAAGAGTGGTCCACCGGTCCTCCAGGTTTGGGGGTTCAGCTCAGGGCTAACAACCCTGTCTGGTAAAAACCAAACTGTTTCAGAAACAGCAATGAAGAATCCAACTACAACCGAGTGATACAGTATTCCTGAGTCTCTACCCGGGACTTATATGACTGACAGTAGTGAAAACTGAGTTTACCAACCTTATGAAGGAAGCCCAGAACAGCACCAGAGATGGAGGACCTTCATTGCTGCCCTAAACGCCAGTGGCGTAATGGGTAGTAACATAACCTCTTCCATTCGTCTCCTAGCAATACTTACCCAAGGACTAACTTACACTGGTCAGCTAGTCCTCCAGCCAGCACCTCTTTAGGATGTGGAAGGAAACTGGAGCACCCCAGCGAAGTAGGTGAAGATGCAAACATGTACTCTTGGCAGTGTTGAGAATCAGAGAGATCTTGGGGTCCGTGTCCATAGGACACTCAAAGCTGCTGCGCAGGTTGACAGTGTTGTTAAGAAGGCATATGGTGTGTTGCCATTCATCAACCGTGGAATTGAGTTCAAGAACCATGAGGTAATGTTACAGCTATATAAGACCCCCCTTGGAGTGCTGTGTTCACTTCTGGTCACCTCACTACAGGAAGGATGTGGATACTATAGAGAGAGTGCAGAGGAGATTTATAAGGATGTTGCCTGGATTAAAGACTGTGCCTCATGAGAATAGGTTGAGTGAACTTGGCCTTTTCTCCTTGGAGTGATGGAGGATGAGAGCTGATCTTATAGAGGTGTATAAGATGATGAGAGGCATTAATCATGTGGATAGCCAGAGGCTTTTTCCCAAGGGGGCATAGTCTTAAGGTGCTTGGAAGTAAGTACAGAGGGGATGTCAGGGGGTAAGTTTTTCACAGAATGGTGGGTGCATGGAATACACTGCCAGTGATGGTGGTGGAGGAGGATACAACAGGGTCTTTTAAGAGACTCTTAGATAGATACATGGAGCTTAGAAAAGTAGAGGGCTACGCGCTAGGGAAATTCTAGGCAGTTTCTAGAGTAGGTTACATGGTTGGCACAAAATTGTGGGCCGAAGGGCCTGTAGATTTCTATGTTCTATGCTGGACTCAGAGAGCACCAGAGGTCAGGATTGAATTCCAGCTCCTGGAGCTGTGAAACAGCTGCATCACTGTGTTTTCCTGACAGGAATACATCCCAATACTGAATGTAAGGAGTTTCTTCTTTTACGTTACCACACAGGCTATTTAAAATAGCTTCTTTGTTATGTTAACTGCTGAGAAAGTTCTCTCACTAGCAGCTTGTTTGGGTCATATTATTGATAAGAGGACGAACGAACCAATTGGGATAGATGTTATTCTTTCTTGGGTGTCTGTAAGCTATTGTGATGCGCGGGTTTTTGGGGCAGAAGGCGCGATGGGGAGAGAGACAGAGCGCAGACGCAGTGCTGTGAGCTGGCTAACGGGGTCAGACCCCGAGCAGGAGTTCGAGGTCCAGGGTCTTCGGCGAGGAGAGGAGACGGAGACAGACTCGTGTGGAGCGTCTGGTCGACCACCGTGGTTGGTCCCAAGCAGCGGGTTGAAGTGGTCAGAGGGGATCGAATGGTGAAGAGAGGATCATTACTAGAGCTCCAACTGTTTGTGCATGAAGAGATTGAACTGTGATAAGTTTGGCGCCTTTTATTTTCCTTTTATATTTTATCTCTATTAATTATATAGTTCCAATAATATCTGTAAATTGTAATCAATTAATCGTATATGGTGCTTGTCTGTTATTTGGCGGGGTGGGGTACATCACCCAGCATCCACACAAACTTGATTACCCAGTTTGGTGGGGCTGAAGGCTGCTTCCCCTAGACGACAGCGAGTTGAGTGAGCCTGAGGCTTACCGGGGGGGGGGGGGGCTACACTGAATATATGTTCAAAAATACGTCACTATTTGTGACATGCTGAAGGTCTGCAGTGGCTGCAACATTTCTATATCAATCCATGTTTTTTTTTCCGTGACCCCTTTGATACGCTTGGTTTGGGAGCTAGGTGGATACAACACACTGGGGAGGGGGGAGGTCCTTTGTGGTCCTGATACTCAGGGGGTTCATCATGGTCATCAATGGATTGGGGCAACAGGTCAATGGGATCGTCTGTCTCTCAGCCCCAGATGGGTCCACCTGGTTCAAGCCAAGCCAGGTCAGGTTTGTTGTCGTGTGACGAGGCACAGGTATCACGAGGAACTTGTTTGCAGAGGTGTCACGGGCACGTGGGTACAAATAACACTCAGAATGTAAATTATAAAGATGAGAAAATCTGCAGATGCTGGAAATCCAGAGCAACACACACACACACACACACACACACACACACAGTGCCGAAGGAACTCAGCAGGTCAGGCAGCGTCTAGGAAAACAGTAAATAGTCAACATTGTTTTCAGGCTGACAGCCTCCTTCATGACTGAAAGGGGGGGGGGATGTTGGAATTATACAGTGGGGGGGGGGGGAAGAGGCTAGCTGGAAGGTGATGGGTGAAGCCAGGTGGGTGGGAAAGATCAAGGGCTGGAGAAGGAAGAATCTGATAGGAGAGGGGAGTGTACTAGAGGAGAAAAGCAGGAGGGGCCCAGGGGGTCATAATAGGCAGGTGAAAAAAAGTAGAAGGTCTAAGTGAGGAATAGAGGAAGGGAGAGGCAGGGAGAATTTTGTTCACCAGAAGGAAAAACAATCTATATTCATACCATCCAGCTGGAGGGTAAATTATACATAAATTTACATCAATATAAATTGTACATATCAAGACAGATAAGTGAGAAAGGAGAAAAAAGCTGTGCGAAACAAATTTATTGCAAAAAAAGAGCCAGGTCCTTGGTAGCAGCTGATTTGTTGGTAGTGCTCCATTGCTGAGATAGGACTGTGCAGCTGGGCTCAAGAACCTGATACTTGTAGGAAAGTAGCTGTTCCTGAACCCGGTAGTTCAGCCTTCTGTACTTCCTTCCTGAAAATAGCAGTCAGAAGGGGACATGTCCCGGATGGCAGGGATCCTCGATGTCCTCATTGATTGCTCTCGGTGCTGTCAATAGTGCGGAGGGCCGTGCCTTTGATGGGCCGTCCACTACTCTCGATGGCCCTCGTGCATTCCTGCGCATTGGAAGTGCTGTAACAGATTCTGGTGCAGCCAGCCTGGATAACGTGTGCCTATAAAGGTTCGTTAGAGTGTTTGGTCACACACCAAATCATCTTAAACTTGAATGGAAGTAGAGGCACTGACTCACCTTCTTCGTTCTCTCTAAACTTGGGTGTGGTAAACCATATATATATGTTGTAACTGGGTTACCTGTCTGGACATGCCTGGACACGCCCCTTTGCTGACTGCTCCTGTGGCTCCTCCCACTGAACCCTGAATAAAGGCGATTGTGCCACTGCTCCTCCCTCAGTCCAGGGCAGATACTCAGCAGGGATGTGAACCATTTACTGCTAATTAAAACCTTTCAGTAGTTACTCTACTTACAGTCTTTTGGAGTAATTGATAGTGCATCATTGGGTGACTCCCAAAACACGTAATCTTCTCACGTTCCCTCATTGTCAAGTGATTTACAAAAGGACAGAGAAAACACATCAAGGTTATTAAAGTTTGCCTGGAAGAAATGCATCCTCACCAATTCGTGGAAATCCATGCCCGTAACCAATTCAATTGTAAAAAAAAAAGACATCTAGAAGGTGCAGAACAACTTGAGACTCCACGACGGAAAAACATTAAGGTCAAGCAGAAATTCAAGTAGGACACAACATGTCAAAGTTTTATTCAACTTTTCTAAAATTAGTTATTGCTTTATATATGATAGTTCATGGAATAAAAATGGGTTAAAGCATTTTACCTCAAATTACTTTCTGTGGAATTTTCAAATGTTTCCGCTTTGAGAAGAAAGTCTCTGTTTGATTAATAACTCCTGAAGGAAGAACGTAAAATTTCAAATACGGTACACAAGGATTACAAACGCTCTCAAAACTCCTCCGAGCTTCCGTCCCGGTGACGTCAAGCGCTTTCCGCCAATCAGCGGCGGCGTAGCGGGTGGGCGGCTAACGGCGACGAGTTTGAATCGGAGGCGCGATGGAGTTGTACCTGATCGAGCACCGCAAGTACTACTCCTTCGAGGAGCGGCTGGGCACCTTCAAGAACTGGCCCTTCGTCACCGACTGTGCGTGTACGCCCGAGAATGTGAGTGAGCCCGGTCGGCGATGCGCCATGCCGTTCCCGGCGGTTGCCAGCCACCCTGTTTATCTCCGCCGGGCACTGGGGTCGAGGGTTGAGGGTGAAGGGTCAGGGATGTCTCGGGGGTTGGGGTTGAGCGACAGGATGTTGGAGCGAAGTGGAGAGGGGGTGTGATACAGAATAAGGGGGGCGAGGACAGGGTACAGCGCCGGCTGAGACTTGGATGTGTGGTAACAAAAGTAGAAGCAGGACAGGTCGTTCTAATCCTTATTATTGTCATACCCGTAAATACACTGGGTAAACGCCATGAAAATTAGCATTTTGCAACCGCAGCACAGTGCATTACAGACATAAGTTAACAAACTTGAATAACGTAAACATTAAGACGAACAGATTTTAGACATAAGTAGCATTGAATAGGATCGTGGCCCATCCTCTCCACCACCATCCTGTTCTCGCTGCTGTCATCAGGTGGAAGGTACAGGAGCCTCAGGACTCGCATCAACCAGGTTCAGGAACAGTTACTACCCCTCAACCATCAGCTCTTGAAGAAAGGGGATGGCTACTTTGAAATGTTCCCGTAACCAATGATCTCACTTTCAAGGACTCTTCTCATTATCTCACGCTCTCGTTATTTATTGCTATTTATTTATATTTACACAGTTTATTGTCTTGTGCATTCTGGTTGATCTGTTATTAATCCTGTTCCAGTTACTATTCTATAGATTTGCTGAGTATGCCCACAAGAAAATGAATCTCAGAGTTGTATATGGTGACATATGTGTACAGTACTTTGATAATAAAATTTACTTTGAACTCTATCTCATGTTCTCCCATTACCACTGAGTCTTTTGTGCCAAGAATTTCATCCTTCAATCAGCTACTGGACCTTCACATCCTCATCCTCTCAGTCCCAAATATCTGACCATGCCGGGTAAACCAGAAACTCTTCAGTTGGGAGAGCGAATAAATCCTCTCCACTCTGTTAACCTCTGTTAGTCCTGTCACAGTATTGTATTTTAATGAGCTTTCCCCCTCATTCTAGTGAATCCAAAGCTAGTTAAGGATGAACTTTATTCACCATGTGCATTTACATGTCTTAGGAATTTGTTGTCTACTGGGCAATGGGGTTGGGGCTAGCTGGAATAGTTTTTTTAACTGCATCGAGGAAGAAACTTTTAACATGGCGTGAAGTTTTTGTTTTAATATCCCTATTACATTATTTTTTCCAGAAGGGAGCTTTTGGAAGAGGTAGTTTGTAGGATGAGTAGTGACTGAAATTATCTTTTTCCTGCCCACTTCTTGTCCTGGACCCATACAAGTGCTGTAGTGATGGTAGGAAGCAGCCAGTAACCTTTTCTGCTGACCTGACAGTTCACTGTTGTAATTCCTTTTTGAGCCTTGTGGCGCATCGGGTGGCATTTTTGCTGTTTCCGTAACATTTGACTATTTTTATGAGGCCAAGTTGCTAGCTTGACACTCGACCCAGCACGGATGGAAAGGGTGCAAGGATTCAAACTCAAAGTCTGGTGCTGATACAGTTCACTGTAGATTTCGCATACTGTAAGACGATGCTGCACCAAACCAGACAGTAATGGTTAATGAGATCTTGACACCTGGCAGATCTGCTATTCCAGGAGTCAAGTGGGCAAAACTATGTCTCTCACCCTGTATGGCAGGTTCCCAAATGGGTCCACAGACTCCTTGCTTCATGGTATTGGTCCAAAGCTTAAAAAGGGTTAGAAACCCCTGCTCTATGACAAGAATATCTTTTCTTGGGAAAGGGAAAAAAAATGAATATGCCACTCCAGGGGTGGTCTTGTCAACAACCTGTATAATTGTACAAAGGCTCCTGTTCAAGTCCATTTGAATGTCTTTTTCTTGATATCAGATGGCTGCAGCAGGATTTATTCACACCCCAAGCGAGAATGGTCCTGACATTGCTCAATGCTTCTTTTGTTACAAAGAACTGGAAGGCTGGGAACCTGAAGATGAACCTTTGTAAGTACTGAATATTATATTTAAATTCGAGATAACTGCTTGCAGTCAAGATGACAGTATTTTCAGAAATACTCAACGCTAGTGAACTACTTAACAAGATCTCTTGAGCACTCATGCAGATACTGATCACTGATGGGATATTTTCTCCATAATGTTTGTCCAAGAGCCTTTTACTTGCTACAGAAGGAGACCATCAAAAGTTCACCGATTTCTGGGATGATAGGGCCTGAACAAAGAGAGTTTGGGTCAACTAGATCTGCAATTCAGTGAAGTTTGAAATAATATCAGGGAAGCTTAGTGAAATGTACAAAATTTTGAGAAGGCTAAAACAGCAGCTTCCTTGGGGGTCCACAGACCCCTTGCTTAATGGTTTTTGTCCATGCATAAAAAAATCCCTGGGCTAGAAGAACCTGAATGTTTTTTGTGATTGGGGGTGGTCATAATCTTAAGCTTTAAGGCAAGACATTTAGGATTGAGTTGAGAAATTTCATGTGGGAGGTTGAGGAAACAGTGTGGAATTCTCTCCCAAGGTTGTGGGGTCCAAGTTTGAACACATTTGCTGAATAATTTGGAAACCAAGCTTTTCACTGTATCTCGGTACCTATTACAATAAGAATCAACTTTATTTACTATATACATTTACAAGTCTTAGGAATTTGTTATGGTGTATTGATCAGGGCTTGGCGTGCAACAAAAACAACAATATTCAAAAATTAATAAGTTATGTAAAAAAAAAAGTTAGAAGTTAAAGTATAGATGTTGAATAAATTGTGCATAAATACATAAATATCAGCATGTGTTTACAATGTTGTAAGTGGTTGAAAGTGTTTGCAGTGTTGTGATGGGGTAATAGAGGAGGGGTAGGGAAGGATGCTAACTAGAATGGTTAACTGCCTGGGGAAAGAAACTTTGGATGGTGTGAATGTATAAGGAATTTGCTGTGGTTTGGTCAAGGCACAACATGCAACAAAAGCAACAATTTTCAACAATTATAAAGAATAAATTATATTTTTAAAAGCTTATAAAGTTACAGGTTAAAGTATGGATATAGAATAAAAATGTGCACAAATAAATAAATACCATCATGTATTTTTGGTTTAAAGTGTCTACTGTGCAGTGATGGGGGCAATAGAGGGGGTGGTGGGCTAACTAGAAGGATTGACTGGATTTACTGCCTGGGGGATGAAAACATTTAAGATAGCGCGGTTAATAACTTAGTACTTTCCAGAAGATAGTTTGCAGGGTGGGTAGTGTCTGCAATAATAAACCAATACCACATTTAAAAGAGGTAGATTTCTGCCCACAAGGGTATCAAGGGGCATGGGTATACGATATTGAGATACAGGATCAGCCATGATTGTATTGAATGAGGAAAGTAGGTTTCAAGCAACAGGAGAAGGTTATTTGGCCCATCTTTCTACATTTGTTTCTCACCTTCTTGTTAGAATATGTAGTTGTAAGATCCTATAAGGGAACAAGCAAAGCTGCAGAGAAATTGTTATTTGTATCTTGGTTGCTATTTAGTCTCCTCAGACAGCCCCTTGGGAGAGATGAAGACTGGCTTCCTCTCTAGATATGTTCTCAACTGATGATGCTAAGCATGGGAAGCACAAGCTCTTCCACAGATGAGGATGAAGTGGTTGCTGGGCGGAGGGTTGGGGCCTTCCTTCCACTGCTGACATGGGGCTTCTGTGTGATCCCTGCGTGTGGACTTGAGGTTCTCAATACCGTTACAAATGCTGCCCCTTTACCTTGAGCACCTCTGAGCCAGGGATGCCTTGGGATCTTGCATTTTCTCAATGAGACAGAGCAGGTGTTTGAATTCCTTTCCTCTGTCTGCTTGGCAATCTGTTGCAGTGAATAGTCAGTCTTGTTTTGGGGACGTGAATCATGTGACCTATCCAGCACTGCCTACTGAGCATCCCTAGGGCCGGAATGATAGGGCACGGTAGTGTAGTGGTTAGAGCATTGCTTTACATTGCTAGGGATCATGTATTGGTGTTTATTTCTAGCTGCTGTTTAAAAGGAGTTTGTATGTTCTCCCTGTGACCGCGAAGGTTTCCTGTAGGTGCTCTGGTTCCCTCCATCATTCCAAAGGCATATGGTTGGAGTTACTGAGTTGTGGGCTGCCTAGCCCAATCATCATTGATCTTGATTTAATGTAAGTTGTGCATTTCGCTGTATATGTTTCAATGTACATGTGACAAAAAATGCTGATCTTTAAATCTCTGCTAAGGATGCTAAATGGTTCACTTATCCTTCCAGTGAATTTGTAGGACGCTCAGAAATAGCATTGCCGGTATCTTTCAAGTGCCTCGTGTGGTGTCACTGTAACTAGTTCGGTCTTGGAGGCTGAGATCATTACTGCCTGCTAGATCATGATTTCCGCCAGGTCTGAGATCTTGATACTTTGAACACTCTTCCTCATTTGACCAAAGCCCTGTAGTGACACATTGAAAGTGAAAGTGAAATTTCATCAATTGACATGTGACCTCCCTCAAGAAAGAAGATACTTTATGCTTTTATACTTTATTGTCACCAAACAATTGATACTAGAACGTACAATCATCACAGCGATATTTGATTCTGCGCTTCCCACTCCCTGGATTACAAATATTAAATATTAAAAATAGTAAAAATTAGTAACTATTAAAAAAATTAAATTATAAATCATAAATAGAAAATAGAAAAATGGAAAGTAAGGTAGTGCAAAAAAACCGAGAGGCAGGTCCGGATATTTGGAGGGTACGGCCCAGATCCGGGTCAGGATCTGTTCAGCAGTCTTATCACAGTTGGAAAGAAGCTGTTCCCAAATCTGGCTGTACGAGTCTTTAAGCTCCTGAGCCTTCTCCCAGAGGGAAGAGGGACAAAAAGTGTGTTGGCTGGTGGGTCGTGTCCTTGATTAAGTCTGGTGTTATCTACAAAGCATATGAAGTTAACTTTCGCATTTTCTCCCAGAGTTGAACATCAAAATCACTCATCGAAGTGTGCTTTTATTGCACTGAAGAAGCAGTTTGAGCATCTAACAACTGAAGAGTTCCACAAGCTGGACGAGCAAAGAGTAAAGAACATCATGGTTTGTTACTTTATCATAATCTTCAGTAATACAATAAAATGTTTACTACATCGTATATCCACTCATGCTTCCCCATCAGCTCTGCTTTTGAATTACCTAGGAGGTATCAAATTGCATACTTTTTTTACTGAGGTTGGGTGAGGCTAGGATTAGATGTCCAATCTCAAGCAAAAGAAAATCTACAGATGCTGGAAATCCAAGCAACACACACAAAATGCTGGAGGAACTCAGCAGGCCAGGCAGCATCCCTTTGAAAATTTCTTCTTATTTGGAATATATCTTGTCTTACACTTCCCTCGTTTTTTGCAGAAACTCCAGCCATTGCTGCTCTGCTGTCTTTCCTGCAAATGTCCCTTTCCAGTCAACTTCGGCCAGTTCCCCTCTCATGCCATTGTAATTTCCTTTATTCCACTGAAATACTGACACATTGGATTTTATTTTTCTCTCTCAAATTTCAATGTGAACTCAATCATATTGTGATCACTCTTCCCTAAGGGTTCCTTAACCTTAAGCTCTCTTACCACCTCCGGATCATTGCACAACACCCAATTCAGCACAGCCGATCCCCTAGAGGGCTCAATAACAAGCTGTTCTAAAAAGCCATCCTTTAGACATTATAAAAATTCTCTCTCTCGAGGTCCAGTATTGACCTGGTTTTCCCAGTCCACTTTCATGTTAAAATCCCCAATGATTATCATGACATTGCCTTTCTGACACGCCTTTTCTATCTCCTGCTGTAATGTTGACTGACTCTTTTCCAAAGACGCTGTCTGGCCTGCTGAGTTCCTCCAGTATTTTGTGTGTTACTAGAATTAGAGGTCATGGGTTAAGGGTGAAAGGTAAACTATTTAAGGGGAACATGAGAGAGATCTTCTTCCTCACAAGGTGATGAGAGTGTGGAACGAGCTGCCAGTGGATAAGGTGGATTCAGGTTCAATTTCAACATTTAAGAGAAATTTGGGAGGTATATGGAGGGCTATTGTCCAGGTGCATGTTGATGGGACTAGGCAGGTTACTAGGTTGGCATGGACAATATGGGCCAAAGGGACTGTAGTGTTCTATGACTCTATGGAATAGGACTGATAGTAATTTTCATTTTCTATATAAAAGCACAGAGCAAAAAATAATTTTCCTCCTGGATTTTCTCAATTTAGTTTCTTAATATCATTTACTGTTAGTTATTATACCATAACCAATTCCAATTTTGATTCTGAAGTAGCCAAATTAATTGAAGCTTGTTTAGAATTCAGAAATTTCTGCATGATATTTTGGAGCTCCAGCTGGTAGTTTGAGTCTATTTACTATTTTTACACTATTGCATAAATGATAGCAACCTATTTGGTACTTTAATATGGAATGTATAAAGACAGCCCATTAAACCAGTTTTGATGTTTTTAAATAACTTAAATCAAACACAATATAAGTTAGCTTTAGGGATTTCTGTAATCTCTGATTCCTTGATCAACCTTTCTTGTTTTCATTAGAAACTGTTCTGATGTAAGCTCACCCACCTGTAAAACTTAACACATGCTCTCTGATTCTGCTGTGTTCCTTCTGATAAATCAGTTATGATTAACTAGTCTTTGACTTCACCCAATCATGTTACTACTTTTTGTTCACTCCACCCCTTCAACTCCACCCCCGTGATCTAAATCAAGGGCTCGCAACCTTTTCTATGCATGGACCCCTACTATTAACCAAAGGTCCGTGGGCCCTAGGTTGGGAAGCCCTGATAAATTGTTTTGCTTACTTTTCCACTTCTGAATCTGTAATTCTGTTTCTCATTCCACAGATGGAAAGAATAAGAGTTAATGCTTGACCTCTAAGTTTCCCCAGCATTTTCTGTTGGTATGATGGAATTTGTGTCAGCTCTGTTGTGTGTGTGAACCGTTAACATAAGGGGATTGAGGGAGCTAATGGGATGGCAAGTGACCTGTTGCTTAAACAAAATACTTCTGTTTTCTTTCCAGAAGAAACAAATCTCTGAAAGGATTCAATCATTTGAACAAGAGGCAAAAGTTACAAAAACTGCAATCGAAGATCTTGTTACAAACAGCAGATAGACCTATTGCAACGTACTTTAAGCTCAATTTAATTGATCAGTCCTCAGACTGAATGTCATGTCTCTGTATTGTCTTCTAAAGTTGTATCTAGAATTTTAGTCAGATCATTTTATGTGAAAAGTGTAGAATAAAATGTTTGTTTTTCCTATTGCTTTGTAGTGGTCAACATTGCTCATGTATTTATTACTAATTAAAAAATTAACTAATTTTTATTCTGATCAGCTATCTGCACAAGGGCATTATTGTCTGCAGATCTCTTAACTGTTTCAGAAGTGGTTATAATTCAATTCAGTTTCTCACTTCCACATTTCCTTTTTAAATTATCATTCTGTGAACATTAATTTTTTGAACAATGCAGAAAGTAGACTTTTGGTGAATAATTGCTTCTTCCTTCTGTAATATATTGTATATTTGCACCTTGAGTGGGGGTGTTTCTTTAATTTTGTTTTAGATTCTTACATTAACAGACCATTTCTCAATCCCTTTATTTGACAAGATGAGGGTCTATTCCTGAATTATTGACTGAGCAAAGCATTGTCAAGAAGCTTGACTAACACACTGAGGGAAAAAGCATGCTTATTGGAAGCAATTGCTTCTAGGATCAATATTTATCCCTCTGTGCAGCCAACTGCCTTAATATCAATCCTATCCTTGTCCGAACGAGAGGACAACAAGTGTATTTGAAGATGGGATGTCTGGTTTATCTCTAACGATTAGAGCATAGGCCCTTAATTTTTCACCTCTCCTTAAAATGCATGGCTGATTTTTAGCAATTCATTAATTTATAAGTATCAATGATTTTCATTGAGATTAAAGGGGAAAAAGTCTTTTAAACTTTTAGTTCTAAACTCTGATTATAGTTCACAAATGCTATGATGATAGAAAAAATAATAATGGATGGATGTTCATTAGGTGTGCTGACATGCAAAATTATATTTAAAATATTTTTGTTTTACAGTTGGTTCTATCATTTTTGAGGTTGTGTGTCAGTGCATAATCTTGAACTAGTGTCTGTGTAGTGAAATTCAAATAAAGGAACTAGTTGCTATTTTTAAGATTTCAATAAAACATTCACTTATTTTCAACCTTGCGGTTATCAAACGGAGCAGCTGAATTAAGGTTGTCAACAGCTGGTAGGGCTGATGCCACAATTCCAGATACCCAGATTCAAACCTGATCTCCGTTACTGTTTATGTGGAATTTGTGTGAAAGTTGCAGTAGGACAACATATAACCTGGGACAGTTGTAGTTAATCGAGACCTTTGAAGTGAGACCACTGGAGATACCTCTGCTTACCACAGATGAGAAAGGCTGATGTGACTGTCAGTGTGTACTCCGGCCAGATGAGTGAGACCTCTGTAGTAAACTTTCCAGTAAGGGCTTCCAAAAACACAGCGTCCCTTTTCACAATAGAGGGTGCTAGATTCAGATGGGATAACAGATGGATGTGAAACATACCCAAATACCTCTATTGTCTTTACCAATTTCAAAGTGTCATTGGCTCTCCGCTTGAAGCTTTGATTGACTTTATCATCTCTGTGAATGGTGATTGATCTTGTGAGTAAGGAATTTAAGCATATATCATTTATAACATTCAATATCTGTAACTAATAAGTCAATTCTGTATAAAAATAGCAGTTTTCTCTGTTCAGACTTCAGAACAGTGTGGGTGACTGGGGCTGTGCTGTTCTCCTTGTGTACAAGTAAATAAAAAGTATGCCTGAGTCATAAGAGAGTGTGTGTTTTGTGTCCAGTTATTTTATTTTATTATCAATGAATGACAGTTATTTTGACACTTGCAAGTTCTCCCCATGCCTGTGTGGATTTTCAGGTGCTCTAGTTTTCTTCCACATTGCAAAGACTTGCCTGTTACGAACCCCATCAACTCAGGTGATTTTTCCTGTCCAAGTAGTTGTCCTCTAGCCCCGCACTTCCCATTGTCTTTCTTGTGTCTTTAAGGACTAGCAAATGGGTAGGTTAATGTGCTATTGAATGGGCATGTGAGTAGAAGGGAAGGAGCACGAGGAGAGTTGGAACTTGCATTTTGACAATGGATTTGATAGGACAGGATTACTAAACTATGGGCAAAGTTCAAAGAAGTGCAGATGGCAAGACACCGAAAAGCAAGCTTTACTAATTTTCTGCTGTTTTACCTGGATTGAGCAATGGGGTGTAGAAAACAACATCCAGATAGCTTGAAGCAGTTGTAGTCAACTGAGATCTTAGAAGTGAGACTGCTGGAGACACTGCTTATTGCAGGCGAGATAGGCGGGGGTGACTGCGTCAGTGTGTACTCGTGCCAGACAAATGAGTTTTCTGGAAAGGTTTTCCAAAATATAGCATCCCTTTATGCAATACGGGGTGCCAGAGACAAGAAAGGAATAATGGAAAGATGTGAAATACACCCAATGACTAAGAGACAATTGCTTTACTAACTACATAATGTTAGCAAGACCAAGTACCTGATTATTATTGACTTCGGAAGGAGGAAACAAGAGGTCCATGAGCCAGTGGATCAGGGGATCTGAGGTGATAAGGGTCAGCAACTTTAAATTCCTCTTTGTTATTGTAGGGTAATTGGTGGAAATGTACCTAATTCACAGCCACTGACATTGAGTTGGGGTTTGGTTTAAGAGGATGGTCTGAAATGATGACATAATTACGTAAAAGTACTTTTACAGTGCTTCGTGTTCAGTGCTTGGAGTACAATAAATGAGATGTTATGGTTTTTATTAAACAAAACTCCGCTGTTTTTGTTGTGAAAGTCTACGTGGGTAACCCTGATGCTCTAGGACAATTTCAGAATTAATTGAACTTGTCCGCCAATGCAGTCGCTTTGAAACTGCCGAAACTTTGGGATCTAAAATCTAAAAATGCCAGTGCTTGGTTTATACATGCTGCGAGAAATTACTGCCGACAACATCAAATAATTTACGTGGGAGCATTGCTCGGAAACTCCATGGCTGTGAGAGTGGTGAGTTTAGTTGAACATCCACCTAACCACGATAATTACCGATTGCTGAAGACTCACCTTTTACAGACTTTTGGACTATGAGAGTCTGAATATGCCAAATCAGCATCAGGTTTAATATCACTGGCATATGTCATGAAATTCGTTAACTTAGTGGCAGCAGTACAAGGCAATACATGGTAAAATAGAAAAAAATAACTAAGTATATCAATTACAGTATATATATGTTAAATTAAAAATAGTCCGAAAACAGAAATAATAAAAGTGAGTTTGTGTTCATAGGTTCAATGTCCGTTTAGGAATTGGGTGGCAGAGGGGAAGGAACTTCCTGAATTGCTGAGTGTGTGCCTTCAGGCTTCTGTACCTCCTTTCTGATGGTAACAATGAGAAGAGGGCACGTCCTAGCTTTTTGAGGTTCCACTCTGAAGATGTATTGGATGTTACGGAGGCTAGTACCCAAGATGGAGCTGACTAATTTTACAACACTCTGTAGCTTCTTTCAATCCTGTGCAGTAGCTCCTCCGCCCCATACCAGACAGTGATTCAGCCAATCAGAATGGTTTCCACAGTATATCTGTAGAAGTTTAAGGTGACACAACAAATCTCCTCAAACTCCTAATGAAATATATCCACAGTCTTGCCTTCTTTATACCTGCATCAATATGTTGGGAACAGGTTAATCTTCAGAGATCTTGACATCCAGGAACTTGAAATTGCTCAGTCTCTCCACTTTTGATCCCTCTATGATGATTGGTTCATTTTCCTTCGTCTTACCCTTTCCACAATCAGCTCTTTGGTCTTACTGATGTTGAGTGCAAGGTCAGTAGCTGGTATATCTCGCTCTTGTATGCCCTCTCATCTCTATCTGAGATTCTGTCAACAATGTTTATATCATCAACAAATTTATAGATGGCATTTGAGCTATGCATAGCCACACAGTCATGGGTATAGAGTAGAGCAGTGGACTAAGCACACATCCTTGAGGTGCGCCAGTGTTGATCGTCAGCGAGGAGGAGATATTAATACAAATCCACAGATTGTGGTCTTCTGGTTAGGACGTCGAAGATCCAATTGCAGAGGGAGGAACACAGGCCCAGGTTTTGTAGCTTAGCAATAGGATTGTAGGAATGATGGTGTTAAACGCTGAGCTATAGTCAACAAGCATCCTGACGTAGGTGAGGTGATCTAAGAGTTCTAACAGTTCTCTAACAGTTGCTGTCTTTGTCAGGCCTCAGCAATGGTAATCCTTCGGAGCTGATGGACTACATGTTGCCTCTCCCGGGAAATCAACATCCTTGTTTTATTTTTAAGGAATTCTTCATGCAGCAAATACTTAATCATGTTCATATAGCTCTCATTAATGTACCCACAAAAGACTTCAGGGAGCTTGCTAAAATGGCTAATAGTCTACACTCAGCCAGAGAGCAGTGCGTCATTCCTCCTTTCCCTACATCAATAAGCCCAGTCAACAAGGTCCCTTAACATAAGAGCACCCGCGGCTGTGAAACAGACGACACTGGGTTTGTGTATTTACCAAGCTAGTTTTGGTATGAACACTAGGGATTACTGAGCACCTTGCAGCTTTGACAGTGCCAGCACATTGGGACACCAGAGGTCTGTGAACACTGTGGGGTCCAGCTGCCAGGATCGTCTATTGTTTATTATGGGCATCCTTTCAGGGCGACGCTTCTTGTGTGACACGGGTGCTCAAGTCAATGTGCTGCCAGCATCACCTATTGAGGAGGCAAAGAGCACCAAAACCTCACTGGAGGTTGCCAACGGCAGCATGATCCGGACTTATGGGACATGATGGGTAACGCTCTGCTTCAGTGAGAGACGTTATGCATGGGACTTTGTCCTGGCTAAAGTGCTCGACCTCTGCTCAGTGCAGATCCCCTGTGCGACCAAGGACTGTTAGTCAATCTTAAGAACTGCTGGCTTGTGGATGTCAAGGACTTCAGGTCGTTACCCTGCTCCCCCAGTGAGTTCCCCACAATGACTCTGTCATGCATATGCACAACTGCTTGTGAGTTTACTTGACTGCTGGGTGAATTCCCAGACCTCACCAAGCCCATATTTTCCATTATAGTCACAAAACATGGGGTCATGCACCACATTTCTAAACTGGCCTGCCAGTCCATGCCCGTGCGCGTAGACTGGACCCAGAGAAGCAGGCAACTACAAAGGCTGACCTTGCCAACGTGGAAAAGCTAGGCATTGTACACCAGTGGAATAGTCCCCAAGCTTTGCCGCTCTAAAGTCTTAGATGACATGCTGAACCTTTGAAATCTTCTAAGAAGGTAGAAGTGCTACGGTGCTTTCTTCCTACCAGCACTCAAAATGTCTGAGTCGTATAAGACATTTGTACATTTCCGAGGGACCATTTTCAGTCTTCTAATATAGCTGGATGGCTCCAGTCTGCTTAATCTCTATAAATACAAGTTTCAAGTTTGAGAGGGTTTTAGGAAGCATCAAACAATGATGGATGGAAAAGAAAAATTATAAATCTAAATTAGCAAGTATAAATCTTACATAAGCAAAAAGCTACAAAAAGTAAGAAATGGAAATAAAGATATAAGAAATTACAATGCAGAATTAAGTGACTGAATTGTTAAATACTTTGTCATAGAGAGAGTTAGTTCATGCAGAAATAAGTTCTTCAGCCTATTAAATTAACCCTATTTAATATATTAGCTCCATATCATTCGAAGCTTTGCCTATTTTAGATGTCTATCTAAATATTGCTTAAATATAGTGATTATATCTGACTCCAGTATCTTTTCTGGTAGCTAGATATCAACCAGTTTCTGTGTTTTAAAAAAAAATTGCTCTTATGAGTCATTTTAAAATTCTTGTATCTTAAATTGATGCCCTAATGTTTTTAATGTACCAACAATGGGCAAATTATTTTGATTATCCGCCTTATTGCTTCTAGTCATAATTTTGTACTGTATAGTTTATTTAATTTTTTAGAGATACAGTGTGCAGCAGGCTCTTGCAGCCCAACGAGCTGCACCACACAGCAACCCAGCTATTTAACCCAAGCCTAATCACAGGACCATTTACAATGACCAATTAACCTACTAACCGGTAGCTCTTCTGACTGTGGGAGCAAACCAGAGCACCTGGAGGAAACCCATGTAGCTCACAGGGTACAAACTCTTTACAGATGATGCCAGAACTGAACTCTGACTTACAGAATGCCCCAAGCTGTAATAGCGTTGTGTTAACCGCTACACTAGCGTGTCATCCTATTATGTCATCTGGACGGAAAACAAGCCCAGTCTATTTAATTTCTCCGTTGCACGTTCTGGCTTTTATCTCGCTTATGGCTAGGAGGGCGCTTTTGTTTAAATGGAAAGATGCTGTTCTGCACTGAGATGCTGTCCATGCTCAGTGGTTACGGGATGTTATGGCATACCTAAATTTAGAAAAGATTCATTGTTCAATTTCTGAATCTAACCAAGATTTTCAAAATCTGTGGGGGCCGTTTTTAAATTATTTTCATAATCTTTGACTTCTTGTTAAAATACAGAAGTTGGTTAATAGCATATTTTATTATCTGATAAGGTTTTTTTTCTTTTTTTTTCCAAAACAGCTTCGACTTTGGTAGTGGGTATAGATCATTTTTTATATAACTGTTTATATTCCAATATACGAATTAATCTAATCTATATGAATATAGGTTAAGAAGTTCATTAATGTGATTCAATATACTATATCTGGTATTATTATATTTTTTCTTTTGTTTTATAATATGTATTCTCTTGGACTCTGTATTCTTCTATATAGAAATCAATAAAAATATCAAAAAAGAAAGAAAGAATTTCTCTGTAAATGAAGTTCTCCAATCAAGGCAATATCCTCTGCACTCCCTCCAGTGCCATCTCAATTTTACCATGGTATGGCAGCTAAAAGTGCACACAATATTCCAAGCTCAGCCGAGTCAGTCTTTTGTAAGGTTGCAATATAATGTCCTAATTTTTGATGCTGTTTCCTGATCTATGAAGGCACACATGCTGTGCGCTCATTTCACCTCCCTATTGAGGAAAGGTTTTTACCCACAGAGTCTTAGATCATTACAGCAGAGAAACAGGCCCTTCAGCCCATTTAGTCTATGCTGAACTGTTATTCTGTCTCGTCCCATCAATCCAGAAATGGACCATAACCTCTCATACCTCTTCCATCCAGGCATTTATTCAAACTTCCGTTAAATATAGCAATGTACCAACTCCTAAAGCTTCCTGCTTACCTATGAATTAAGCTCCTTCTGAGCGGATTTCTAGTGAATGGCAAAAAGTACCATGAGAGGCCACTGAACAGATGAGGACTATGTTCTCCAGAATCCGGCAACATTGGAGGGCATCTCCTCAAAACTTACAAACTTCTTACAAGACGGGAGAATGTTTCCTCAGGTTGAGGAATCTTGAATTAGCTTTGCCCTTGGTGCCATTTTCTTGTATTATTGCCAAATCTGATGCTTCATTTAATATTTATAAATGAATCCATCTGTCCAAT
This sequence comes from Mobula hypostoma, assembly GCF_963921235.1. Taxonomy (NCBI): domain Eukaryota; kingdom Metazoa; phylum Chordata; class Chondrichthyes; order Myliobatiformes; family Myliobatidae; genus Mobula; species Mobula hypostoma. The sequence continues at coordinate 48,125,767 of NC_086118.1, read as the reverse complement.
GAGGTTGGTGATCGAGCCTCCACAATTCTCCAAGATAGATAATTCCAAGATTCAACAACCATCACTGCTTTTCCCATTTGGCAAGACTATCCTGTTTCATGTAAAGAAACCAAAATGGTTGTTAGAAAGTGGTGGATACAGCTCAGTCCATCATAGGAAAAATCCTCCCCACCATTGAGCATATTTACATGGACATCCATCGTCAAGGACTCCCACCACCCAGGCCTGCTCTCTTCTCGCTACTAGCATCAGGCAGGAGGTACATGAGTTTTAGGTCCCTCACCACCAGGTTCAGGAACAGTTATTATCCTTCAACCATCAAGCCCCTGAACCAGAATGGATAGCTTAACTCATCTCAACACAGAAGCATAATCAAGGGCTTGAGATACCGCATGATGCTGTTTCCAAACAAGAAACAGCGCGTCCTGATCATATCAAGTCATAGTTGGGGATTTCAACTTGGCTTGTTTGAAGAAAACCCTGCCCAGTTACCATCAGCATATAACCTGAAGCACCAGAGGTCCCAACACACTAGACCAATGTTATACTGAGATAAGAAATACCTACTGTTCCATGCCCAGGCCATATTTTGGTAAATTGGATCACTTGGCTATCCTTCTACCTGCATACAGGCAAACAGTAAAGAGCAAAGATCCAGATATTAGGACAACAAAGAGGTGGTCATGGAGGGCACAGGAGGAGCTACGGGATTGCTTTGAGTCAGTGGACTGGGCCGTGTTCAAGGACTCATCTGAGGATCAGAATGAATACACCATGGTTGTCATGGACTTTATTAAAAAGACTAGTGTATCCCCACAAAATCATTCAGAGTCTTCTCGGACCAGAAGCCCTGCATGAACCATGAGATCCGCAGTCCGTTGAGGGCCACATCAGACGCAATGAGGTCTGGTGACCAAGAAAGTTACAAGGGGTCCAGGTACGATCTCTGGAAAGCCATCTCAAGGGCCAAGTGGCAATCCTGGACTAAATTTGAACGAATGAAGGATCTCCGATAGTTGTGTCAGGGTTAGGTTCATACAAAAGGCCTCTCTTCCAGATCAGCTCAATGCCTGCTATGCTCACATTGACCATCAAAACATGGAGGAACTATCCCAAGCTCCCACAGCCCCCGATGATCCTGTGATTTCCATTTCTAAGGCTGACGTACAAGCAGCCTTTAGGAGGGTGAACCCATGAAAACACCCGGCCCAAATGCGTAACCTGGTCAAATTCTAAAACCCTGTGCTGATGAACTGGCTGGAGTGTACACTGAGATTTTTAACTTCTTACCTCAGCGGTCAGAAGTACCCTCCTGCTTCAAGCAGGCTTCAATTCTACCAAGGCCAAAGAAGAATATGGTAACTTGCCTCAACATCCATCACTTAAGTAGAACTTACATCCACAGTCATGAAGTGTTTTAAAGAGGTTAGCGATGAAGCGTACAGTGGTACTAGAAAGTCTGAGAACCCTGTAGAATTGTCTCTGTTTCTGCATAAGTATGACCTAAAATGTGATCAGATCTTCACATGTCCTAAAATTATATAACAAGAGCCCAATTAAATAAACAACACAAAACATTATTCTCATTCATTTATATTTTGAGAAAAATGATCCAATATTACATATATTTGTCGGAAAAAGTATGTGAACCTCTTGGGTAATGCCATCTACAAAACCTATCTGGAGTCAGGTGTCCCAATCAATGAGATGAGATTGGAGGTGTGAGTTGTGGAGGGCCTCTGACCCATAAAAAAGACACAGGAAGTCAGGTTACTGCCAGAGCCTGCTCTTCTCAACAGAGATCTGTTTATCTGCACCATGACCTGATCAAAACAACTTTCAGAGGACCTTAGAAGAAGAATTGTAGGAATGCATGTAGCTGGAAAAGGCCACAAAAGCATTTCTAAAGACCCGAGTGTTCATCGATAGGCGGATACGATAGGGTCTTTTCAGAGACTCCTGGTTAGGTACATGGAGCTCAGAAAAATAGAGGGCTATGGGTAACCCTAGGTAATTTCTAAAGTAAGGACGTGTTTGGCACAGCTTTGTGGGCTGAAGGGCCTGTATTGTGCTGTAGGTTTTATATGTTTCTATCACACCACAGTAACAGAAATTGTCCACAAATGGAGGAAACTCGGTACTGTTGCTACTCTTCCTAGGAGTGGGCATCCTGCAAAGATCACACCAAGAGCACAACATACAATGCTGAAGAAGGTGAAAAGGATCCCAAGGGTAACAGTAAAAGACCTGCAGAAATCTCTAGAACTTGTTTAAGTCTCTGTTCATGTATCCACTATGAGAAAAACACTGAACAAGAATGGTGTTCATGGAAAGACACCGTGGAGGAAGCCACTGCTCTCCAAAACAAAAAAATACATTGCAGCATGTCTCTAGTTTGCAAAAGACCACCTGGATGATTTAGAATGCTTCACAGACATTGTTCTGTGGACAGATGAGACAAAAGTTGAACTTTTTGGTAGAAATGAACATTGCTATGTTTGGAGGAAAAAGGGCACTGCACACCAACATCAAAACCTCATCCCAACTGTGCAGCATGGTGGAAGGAGCATCATAGTTTGGGGCTAATTTGCTGCCTCAGGGCCTGGAGAACTTGTAATTGTTGAGGGAACAATGAATTCAAAATAGTATCAAGGCATTTTACAGGAGAATGTCAGGGTTGCAGTCCATCACTTGAAGCTTAACAGAAGTTGGGTAATGCAACAAGACAATGATCCAAAAGACAAGAGTAAATCAACAGCAGAATAGTTTAAAAAGAAGAAATTTTGTGCTTTGGAATGACCGAGTTAAAGTCCGGACCTTAATCCTATTGAAATGTGGAAGGACCAGAAGCAAGCAGTTTATGTAAGGAAGCCCACCAACATCCCAGAGTTGAAGCAGTTTTGCAGGGAGGAATGGCCTAAAATTTCTCCATATCGATGTGCAGGGCTGATCAACAGTTACTGGAAATGTTTGGTTGAAGTTATTCCTGTTCTAGGGGGTTACACCAGTTACTGAAAGCAAAGGTTCACATACTTTTTCCAACAAATACATGAACAAGTAAATGAACAAGTATAATACTTTTTATGCTATTTATTTAATTGGGTTTTGTTTATCTCATTTTAGGACTTAAGTGAAGACCTTATCACATTTTAGGTCATATTTATGCAGAAATCCTCTTTTTTTTCATAGCAGTGATAGAGTCCATTCTCACGTACAGATGCGAGACGTGGACACTCACCAAGACTATGCGAAAGTCTCTATATGGTTGCTATACACAAATGCTCTGGATGGCTCTTGACGTGAGTTGGCAACAGCACATGACGAACATCGAACTCTATAACGACCTACCAAATTGAGGTGAGAAGACTGCAACTAGTGGGGCACTGTCTACGCCACCCTAGTCATCATATGGGAGCCCAAGCATGGGAGGATGAACACTGGGCGCCCTCCCAAGACTATGGTCAACATGCTCCTAGAAGACAGCGGCGCGGCGAATGTAGATGAACTGAATACACTGATGTGGGAGAGGGAGAAGTGGAGAGTCTGTCAGCGTGCCCGACGCCAGCCCCCTAGGTCGACGTAGTAGTAGTATGCAGAAAGAGAGAAACTTTCTGGCACCACTGTATAAACTCCTGCCTGAGAAGCAACTTGGATCTGCTCCAGTTTGCCTACTGGAATAACAAGACCAAAGCAGATGCCATTTCATTGGCTCTTCACTCAACCCTAGAACATCCGGACAGCAAAGATGCATATATCAGGATGCTCTTTATCAACTACAGCTCAGCTTTCAGTACCATCATTGCCTCAGAATTAATTAACAAATTTCAAGAGCTTGGCTTCAATACCTCATTGTGCAATTGGATCCTCGATTTCTTCACTTGCAGACCCCAGTCAGTTCGGATTGGCAACAACATCTCCTCCACAACCTCCATCATTATGGGTGCACCACAAGGCTGCGTGCTTAGCTCCCTGTTCTATTGATTTATTCATATGACTATGTGGCTGAGCACCAGCTCCAATGTCATATTCAAGTTTGCTGACGACACTACGATCGTAGGCCAAGTCAAAGGTGGTGACGAATCAACACATAGGAGGCAGACTGAAAATCTGGCTGAGTGGATGCCAGACCAACAACGCCTTAATGTCAGTAAGGCTACAAAGTTGATTATTGACTTCAGGAGGAGGAACCCAGAGGACCTGGCCTCATCGGAGGATCGGGGTGGAGAGAGTCAACAACGTTAAATTTCAGAGGGCCTCTCCTGGGTCCAGAACACAAGTGCAATTACGCAGTGCCTCCACTTCTTTAGGAGTTTGCGAAGATTGGACATGACATCGAAAACTTTAACAGGCTTTTATAGATGTGTAGTGGAGAGTATGTCGACTGACTGTGTCACAACTTGGTATGGAAACATCAATGCCCTTGAACAGAAAACCCTACAAAAAGTAGTGGATATGGCCCATTCCATCATGGGAAGAGCCCTCAACACCGACCATCCACACAGATGGTCGAGAACATCTCCACGAAACGTCATAGGAAAGCAGCATCCATCTTCAGGGTGCCCCATCACCCAGGACATGCTCTCTTCTCGCTGCTGCTATCAGGAAGAAGGTACTGAAGCCTTAGCGCCCACACCAGCAGGTTCAGGAACAGTTATTACCCCTCAATCATCAGGCTCTTGAACCAAAGTGGACTCAGTTGCCCCATCGTTGAAATGTTCCCACTACCTATGGTTGTGTGTGTTTGGGGCAGACGTTGATCGATTCTTGGTTGGTTGGGGGATGGGAGGATGCGGGCAGAGGGTGGAGACTGGGGTTGAGAGGGATTTCAATCTTCCTCAACGCTTACATCGGCAAACAGTGGAGTTAACCATGGGCTTATGCTCCGACTCCACTTTGCTCGAAACCTCTCCAAACTCCCTTGGCGACAGCAAAGCGCCAGATTGCTCAATCAGCCTGAAAACACACCGCCAAAATGTAGATCACAGACTTCAGCAGTAGCCGAACCACGCTTGAAAGAAAAAGATGTAAAAGAAGTGAAAGAGGTAGCTTTGAGAAAAGTCTGAAGGATGTCGTCCTTGGTCGCATTGTTCATTGGTGTTACCTTCGTACTTAATGACTTTATTTACCAAGCTGAAAGGTGGCATTAACTCGGAATGTATCTTTATCTTTGATGACCAGTGCAAGGTAAGTTAAAGATCTTTAACTTCATTTGTAAAATTCCCTTTAAATGTAATGCATTTTTATTACAGAGATCCTTGATCCCTGTATAATATCAAGCATTGGTTCCTATCTCTGCTTTAAATATTCATATTTAATAGGAACTTTATTTCTCTGGTATATTATTAAACCTATTAATTGTTCACTACAGTTACAAGCCATACAGACAGGAAATGAGCAGGTTTTATCTCTGATCAGTGTCTGTCTGTCTGTCCGTATCTTGTTTTACGGCGGTTGGCATCCAGCTTAATGGTGCATTACCGCCACCCTCTGCTCCAGAATGTGCACTAGACATACATTCTAAATCCCTTCACCCAATCTCTCTCACACACACACACACACATATATATATACAAACCTACACTTCACCCTCCCATCTTTGACCATCCTAGTATCCTATTCCTGTTTATTCGTCATATTCTATAAAAAAACCCCTGTACCCCTTAAAAACACTAAAAATACCCGGACTTGTGCTCTCTCACCCATGCCCAGCAACCCTCTGATCAGTGTGCTAACTAGTTGCATTTTAGATCTAGTAGTACAGGTGAGATCACCAATTGGACTGGAGATGCTAAAGTGGTAATCGTTGACTCTTTGTGACAGATGATTAAACTAGATGGAATTTGAGGACAAAATTGGGCCATAATGATGTGATTCTGAATTGGCACCTGAATTTGCTTGAAGCAGATGAATTAATTTTGAAAGCCTGCTTGTACTTGTGAAAGTATACTTTTGCATGTGCCTTGATTGCTTTGGAAATACATAATCTCATTTGCAGGCAATGCCCTTTCGGAAATTGTATTAATGGTCATGCTTTTCCTGTAGGATTAGGTGAAGTGTGTAGCAATTGCTGGATTCGGGCTAAATTAAGCAAGAATTCTAAACAAGCCTTTAACAATAGTTCAAGTGGGTTAGCTATTGCTTAATGGTGTATTGTTGCTATTGAAATTGTGACATTTAAAATAACGTCAGTTTTACATCAACAGTCATCCAGGTCTTCAGAGACCATTGTCTTTGAGAGTCTGATAATGATGATTGCACATTGAAAGGTGCTCTTATCTGAAATACAAATCTTTCGCATGTAAATAATTTGTCGCTGTATAAATGTCAAGCTTGATTACAAACAAGAAACCTCCTTCCTGGATGTTGCCTCCATAAGTAGTCGAGATGCAGTCAAGTATGATGTTCTCCTAAGAAGTCCTCAGGTGGCTGTAGAGGTCGAGCCAGCCCTGACCCCTTCACTGCGTGCTGACTACCATGGGATTTAATCCCAGATGTTAAGGTGGATTCCCTTAATGGAATTAGCTGGGGACCTGTCACCACCACAGCCTTTCTCCAGCTTCAGTGCCACTGTGATGTGTCATCATCTCCACCACTGAGGTCTTGGTTGCATCATTCTTTGTCTAGAACCTCCCCCTTGACCTTATCACCATGGATAACTCCACCAGGAGCGAAGCAGCAGGTGGCAGAACTCCAGAGGGCATCGCTCCCAGGATCTCAGAAACTCGCAAGCTTCTCCACCACAACAAAGTGATGATTCTTAGAGAAATTCGTGAGAAGGATTAATGGCTTGAGGCCAGACCATTAATAGCGTTGCTGAGCAGAGTGATCTTGGGGTCCAAGTTCATAGCGCCTTGAAAGTGGCTACATTGTCAATAGGGTGGTTAAGAAAAGCAATACTTGCTTTTATTAGTCAGGGCACTGATTTTGAAAGTCAAGAGGTTATGCTGCAACTCTAATTAGGCCACATCTGGAGTATCGGGTACAGTTCTGGTCGCCCCCACTATAGGAAGGATGTTGAGGCTTTGGAGAGGGTTCAGAAGAGGTTTACCAGGATGCTGCCTGGTTTAGATGGCATGTGCTACAATGAGAGCCTGCACAAACTTGGAGCGGTGGAGGAGATCTGATAGAGGTTTATAAGATTATGAGAGGCATGTATAGACAGGGCGTATCTGTTCCCCAGAGTAGAAATAGCTAATACTAGAGGGCATGCATCGAAGGTGAAAAGGGATAGGTTCAAAGGGAATGTCAGGGTGTTCTTTACTCAGAGAGTGGTAGTTGCCTGGTATGGTAGTAGAGGCAAATACATCAGAGGCTTTTAAGAGATGTTTAGATGGGCACAGGAATATGAGGAAGATGGAGGGATATGGACATTGTATAGGTAGAAGGGATTAGTTCTGGGGGTTTTTCGATTTACTTTTTGGTTGATTCGGCACAAGATAATGTGCCGAAGGGCCTCTTCCTGTGCTGTACTCTTCTATTGTTATTAGCTGCAAACTTTAAGGAGTTTTTAGTTTGAAAAAAGCTCCTGAAGTTGAAAAATGACAATAGTAAGCAGTTTTCACAGTGCCCTCTTACTTTGATGCCTCTACATCAAGGCACAGTAAACAACATTAGCACTATTTCTGCTTTTAGTGCATATTGTGTAACTGGATTTGCTTTGCTTCCGAAATGAACAAAACATGACTGAAAGGTACACTTTTTATTAACCTGACTAATGATACCTTTAGTGTCTCCAATTACACAAAATTGCATTTTTGCAATAACATTTACAGTGACTGCGGTGACGGTTTGGTGACTGAACTCTATTTATCCATGTGAGCAACCTTCTAGTCGTATTGAAATGTAAGTATTGGGTATCACTGACAGCATCAGCTATCAGAATCAGAATTAGGTTTATTATCACTCACATATGTCACGAGATCTGTGTGTGTGTGTTTTTTTGCGGCAGCAGTACAGTGCAATACGTAAAATTACTACTGTACTGTGCAAAGGTCTTAAGGCCAATTTATACTTCTGCGTCAAATCTACGCCGTAGGTACGGCATAGCCGCGTACCCTACGCCGTAGCCTGACGCACACCTCCCCAAAAATGTAACTATGCGTCGCGGTGACGCAGACCGCAACAACTGTGATTGGTCCACTTGGCAGCATCGCTTGGAGACGATGAACCAAATCTTCAAATCTACCTGCCAACATCCGAAAATATTTGAAATGCATTTCCTCGTCCATGTCTCTTAGTGGCCGGACAAGCACAGAAAATTCACCCTCCTTCTGCCTCAATCCGTTCAATGGTCGTACACACCTTCTCCTCCAATGTCTTCTCTCTTTTCTGCATTGCAGTAATTTCAATAACAGTAGCTCTTGTTCAACATTTATTAGCTCCAACTCCAACATGATGCGTTCAGTTTCAGTCGCCATTGTTTAAAGTACACAAAGAAACTCAACACGAAGAAACTCATCACAGCGTTTTGGCGGTGAATTGCAAAGTGACGCAGATAAACCAACGCACAAGTATAAATGCTCACAACGGCGTAGGCCACTTGCGTAGGCTATGGCGTAGAGCCTACGCAGAAGTATATATCAGCCTTTAGGCATCTTAGCCACATATATGTGCCCAAGACTTTCACACAGTACTGTGTGTAATTAAATTCAATAACTAGTACCAAAATAGAGTAAAAATAGTTCATGAGTTGGTTCATTGCCTGTTCAGAAATTTGATGGCAGAGGGAAAGAAGCTGTTCCTAAAATGTTGAATGTGTGTCTTCAGGCTCCTGTACCTCCTCTCCGATGGTAGTAATCTAAGAAGAGAGCATGTGCTGGGGGTCCTTAATGAAGGATTCTGCCTTTTTGAGTCATTGTCTTTTGAAGAGTCCTCATTGCTGGGGAGGCTAGTGTCCATGATGGAACTGGCTGAGTTTGCAATGCTCAGCAACTTTTTCCGATGCTCTGCAGTGGCTCCTCCATAGCCGATGGGAATACAACCAGTTAAAGTACTCTCCATGGTATATCTATAGAAACTTGCTAGAGTCTTTGGTAACATAGCAAATCACTTTGTAAGTGAGCCCGATATCAATGTAGACACTAACTTCAAGGCTCTATCTTTGAAGTAATTAACTTCTGTACCTCTACCATTGGGATATTATTTGAACAACCAAATGGTGATGTATTTTGTGGTACCCCGGTACTGCAGAAAATAGTTTTAAAATACCAAACTCAACAAAGTTCATTTCTGTGACAGTAGTTATACATTTCTGAAATCCGGCTGTTCTGGGAATTGTTTTTATTAGCAGAAGTCTATGGAAGAGGAATCTCACGTGACCATATAATATAAAGCAGCTATCAGCGGACAAGATAGAGAATAGGCAGAATTGGATACAAAAGAGAAAATGTCAGAAACACTCCGCAGGTCAGTCAGAGAGAAGCAGTTAACACTTCAGACTGAAGACTCTTGATCAGTTTTTATTTTGGATATACAGCATCTGCAGTGGTTTAGGTTTCTTTCAGTGAAGGGTCTAATGAGGTTGAAGCACTTTGCTCCATTTCTGCCCACAGACATTGCTATTATTGGTTTGGATGGACTCTAAACCTGATTATTCACTTGGTCCATTTCTGACACCTCCCTCCCCTTTCTCAATTGCTCCATATCCATTGCTGGTGACAAACTGCCAAATGTACTGATTCCCACGGTTATCTTGACTATACCTCTTCCCACCCTGTCTCCTGTAAAAATGCTATTCCACTTTCTCAGTTGCTTTGTTTCCACCACATCTATTCCCAGGATGTGGCTTTCCTTTCCAGGCTATCAGAAGTGTCCTCCTTCTTCAAAGAGTGGGACTTCTCTTCCTCCACCATGGATACTGCCCTCACCTGCATCTCCTCCATTTCCCAAACATCCGCGCTCACCTCATCTTCCCACCACCTTAACAGTGACGGCGTTCCTTTTGTCCTTACCTAACACCCCATCAGCCTCCGCATCCAACACACCATCCTCTGCAACTTCCATCATTTTCAAGGGATCCTACCGCCAAACATACCTTTACCTCAACCTGACATGTTGGCCCATGGCCTCCTCTTGTGCCAAGATGATACATTCCACCTGGGTAGCCTCCAACCTAATGGCAAAAATATCAATTTCCCCTTCTGGTAAAAAGTTTATCTGTCCTCATCCCCTCTTCTTCTATTCCCCACTCTGGCTTCTTAGCTCTTTTCACCTGTCTATCACTTCCCCCTGGGTCCCCTCCTCCTTCTTCTATGACTCACTCTTCTATCCTATCAGATTTCTTCCTCTCCAGCCCTTTACTTTTTGTGACGAGAATACACATAAAATTAAGATGTTTGCTGGCCTGGGTTAGCATCAGTGACATCAGCAAGTGGTCTGCCACCTATCCTCAGGGGAAGGAGAGATAAGGAACAACGGAGCAGCGTCTGGAGATGTGTAATGAAGGGATGGGGGAGAGAGAGCGCTGTCTGGAGCGGCTCCCCCCTTTGAACCTTGAACTGTTTGAAGTGATGGACAGGCGATACCCCAGCAGGGGGATAAAAAGGGACAGGTTCGCTAAGGCAGGACACACACGCCACCTGAGGTAACGAGACCCTGGAAGCAGTACGCTTCTCACGAGTCGGTGGGAAGTACCAGACAATGGCCAGGGTGGAAAGGTATGATCAGTGGGAACCCGGTGTGTGTCCGCCCTTGCCTGGGTGCCGGGTTCACTGCAGAGGATCGACCGCATCTGGAGGAGGGGTCACAGTCGGTGACCTCAGGTGACATCACCAAGGACCCGCCCAAAAGCTGCTTGTGAGCCATATCGTCGGTCTGTGAGTGAAGCCGTGTCTGAATGATCAGTTGTTCCTGTTCCCTCTCTCTCTCCCCCCCCACGTTGTCCATCGCCATGGCAACGATTACTGCGAACTGAACTACTAAACTGGACTGAACTTTGAGTCACTTTGAAATTTGGTCATTTACCCCTAGACAATGATAGAGCTTGATTGATGCTGTTATCTTAATTCTGTGCACATGTGTGGTTATCATTGCTGAACTGTTGCATTTATTATCCTTTCGATTACTGTGTTGCTTGTTTCTTTAATAAAACTTTCTTAGTTCTAGTAATCCAGACTCCAACTGAGTGATCCATTTCTGCTGGTTTGGCAACCCAGTTACGGGGTACGTAACATAAGTGGGGGCTCGTCCGGGATTTTGAACGCTAAATTTGGGACGGAGTAAATTGATTGGGTTAAAATTCCTGAAAGAAAGAAAAGACAAACAGCAGAAATGGAGGCTGAGGAATTTATAAAGGCGTCGACCTTGGAGGCATTAGAGGATGCCAGGAAATCGGAATTGATAGCTGTGGCCAAACGGTTGAATCTTGCTAAGGTGAAGTCGACAATGAGGAGAGAGGAGATACACAGAGCTATTGTAGAGCACTATGTATCTAAAGGTGTGTTTCCCCAAGGTGAGCTGGGGGTGGTGTCTATTGAAAAACCTGCTGGAGACGCGGTACAGGTACAGCTTGAAAAACTGAGACTCGAGCACGAGTTCCGGGTACGGCAGCTAGAACACGAAGAGAAGCAGTTAGAAAGGCAGGAGAGAGAGAAAGAGGTGGAAAGGCAAGAGAGAGAAAGACAGTTGGAGAGAGAAGAGAAAGAAAGGGACAGACAGTTAGAGAGAGAGGAGAAAGAGAGGGAATGGGAGCGAGAAGAGAGAGGGAAACAGAGGGAAAGGGAATTTGAGCTGGAGAAGTTAAAGATAAGGGCCGAGCAGGGGCTCGTGCCGAACCAAGGTGGAGGGTTCCGGGCGACCCAGGAGGTTAGGCTGGTTCCCCCATTTGACGATACCGACGTGGATCGGTACTTTCTCCACTTCGAAAAAGTGGCTATAAGTCAGGACTGGCCGAGGGATAAGTGGGTTGTTTTACTTCAGAGTGTACTGAAAGGGAAGGCCCAAGAAGCTTACTCCGCTTTATCCGCGGAAGATGCCCAGAGGTATGAGGTGGTGAAAGAGGCCATCCTCAGGATTTATGAGTTGGTCCCGGAGGCATACCGGCAGAGGTTCCGGAATGCGAGGAAGCAGTGGGACCGCACGTATTTGGAGTTTGCCCGTGAGATGCAGACATATTGTGAGCGTTGGTGCGCCTCAAAGGGGGTAGAGGGGGATTATGACAGACTGCTACAACTGATCCTGATTGAGCAGTTTAAAGGTTGTGTCCCTGAGGGTATGAGACCCTACCTCGATGAGAAAGAGGCAGCCACGTTAGCCGCAACTGCTAAGTTAGCGGATGAGTATGCGCTGACGCATAAAATGAAGTTTGCCCCGAGTAAAGGCTACCAGAAGGGTAGTTAGGACGGCGGGGAGAGTCCGCCGGAAAAGTCAGAAAGTAAGCCGGGGACTAGTGAAAAGGATAAGGTAGACCGGGAGCAGTCTGGTAGGAAGTCTCCTGGGGTCGTCTGTTATAATTGTGGGAAAGCCGGACACTTTGCGTCCAGGTGCTTTGCCCCAAGAAGGAGACGGGGAAAGGAAAAGCGGAAATTTTGAATGGCTGTATCGAGCTGTTAAGCGAACCGCTAGGGAAGGACAGGTCTGAAAAAGTCCAGGAAGGGCGCGAGAGGTTTATCTCGGCCGGACTGGTGTCAGTGAAGGAGAGGTTAAAACCAGTACCAGTGCGGATCTGGAGAGACACGGGAGCGTGTCAGTCACTAATACTGAAGAGTGTATTAGAGTTTAGCTCAGAGACCCAGACTGGGGAGGTAGAGATCAAAGGTGTTGGGGAAGGGACAGAGTCAGTCCCTTTGCACCAGATACACTTACAGAGCAACCTGGTCTCTGGACTAGTCACGATCGAGGTGAGGTCCGAATTACCGATGAAAGACGTGGAAGTCTTGCTCGGTAATGACATCGCCGGAGGAATCGTGTTCCCAGTCGTGAGATTGACAGGTCAGCCTGCCAGCATTGAGGCCCCGCCCATGGACTCACAGGTTCATCACGGGCCCGCGATAGTGAATTTAGCTGAAACATTTCTGCCAACCTTGTATGAGACAGGGTGTAGTGAGATAAGAGGTAGTGAGGGAGCTGGGACGGACGTAGCAGTAGCCAGGAAAGAATTTGTGCAGACGCAGGAGCGAGACGAGGGGCTGATGGTTTTTGCAGAGACAGCTCTCTCTGACACAGCTTTAACTAGGGGACTAGTAGGCTATTGTGGGGAGGAGGAAGTGCTAAAGAGAAAAGGGAAATCAAGTACAGTACCCGCAGATGAGGAGTTGGGGGTGGTGCAAAAGAGTTATGGGGATGAGGTTTTTAACATGGCCCACGAGGTACCCCCCGGTGGACATTTTGCGGTGCTGGAGGAAACAGTTGGTGGAATCATGAAAGAGATTTACCGGCTGCCCAGGGGGAAGAATGTTATTGATCATGACCGACGCGAACTGAGACGGTCACCGGCTTTTGATATGCTAACAAACCTAGTCGGTGTTAGCGTGGAAATCAAAGAAGCTAGGGGCCCCCTGATAAGAGGAAAAAACCATTTTGAACAGATTAGTATGGGATCGATCAGATGGGAGAAGGCTATTGTTTTGGCCAGGTCTACTGATAAGGTCTCTCCCTTAATCCCCGAACAAAGCGAATCTTTAGAAGAAGTAATTAAACGACTCGCACCCGTGTGTTTGATTGTCCCGAGGAAATGCAAAGAACTGGGACGTTGGGTGATGTCTGTTACAATAGGGCAGCCTAGTAAAGAACACTCATATATAATGAGTAATTCAGTGACTAAAGGGCTGATGAACACAGAGGTGTGTATTGGCAACTTAATACGGCCCAGCTTGATAGTGACCCTTGAAAAAAATGAATTCGGCCACACGAGGGTCACTTACCTGGGAATTGTGGTGACACAGGGGCAGCTGGCAGCGATGCAAGCTACAGTGCAGGCTATCGCTGACCTCCCAACCCCGACAGACAAGAGGGCCCTCAGAAGGCTCTTGGAGATGGTGGGGTACTGCAGGAAGTTTTGCAGTAACTCTGTGGTCAATACCCGCCCCCCTCCTACTAAGCCCTTGCGAGAGAAAACTGAGTCGGAATGGGACGACCCTTGTTATTGTGGTCCGGGACAAAACCAAATGAGAGGTCGCAATTCATCAGTGTTTTTGGCCACTATGAAGTTTGCTGAGTTGGAGCCTGGTCTAAGGGATAACACGTGTAAAAGGAATAGAAAATGTGATGACTGTCTGTCAAGGTGTTGACAGCTTCAAACTCGCTGTGTTAGCCAAATAGCTGATAAAGATGTGTATTTGTGTATGTATCAAATAATGTATTCATGTTTGTAATTTTTACCTCCCGGTAAAAATCCTTAAAGGGGGGAAGTGTGACGAGAATACACATAAAATTAAGATGTTTGCTGGCCTGGGTTAGCATCAGTGACATCAGCAAGTGGTCTGCCACCTGTCCTCAGGGGAAGGAGAGATAAGGAACAATGGAGCAGTGTCTGGAGATGTGTAATGAAGGGACGGGGGAGAGAGAGCTGTCTGGAGCGGCTCCCCCCTTTGAACCTTGAACTGTTTGAAGTGATGGACAGGCGATACCCCAGCAGGGGGATAAAAAGGGACAGGTTCGCTAAGGCAGGACACACAGGCCACCCGAGGTAACGAGACCCTGGAAGCGGTACGCCTCTCACGAGTCGGTGGGAAGTATCAGACAACAGCCAGGGTGGAAAGGTACGATCAGCGGGAACCCAGTGTGTGTCCGCCCTTGCCTGGGTGCCGGATTCACTGCAGAGGATCGACTGCATCTGGAGGAGGGGTCACAGTCGGTGACCTCAGGTGACATCACCAAGGACCCGCCCAAAAGCTGCTTGTGAGCCATATCGTCGGTCTGTGAGTGAAGCCGTGTCTGAATGATCAGTTGTTCCTGTTCTATCTCTCTCTCCCCCCCACGTTGTCCATCGCCATGGTAACGATTACTGCGAACTGAACTACTAAACTGGACTGAACTTTGAGTCACTTTGAAATTTGGTCATTTACCCCTAGACAACGATAGAGCTTGATTGATGCTGTTATCTTAATTCTGTGCACATGTGTGGTTATCATTGCTGAACTGTTGCATTTATTATCCTTTCGATTCCTGTGTTGCTTGTTTCTTTAATAAAACTTTCTTAGTTCTAGTAATCCAGACTCCAACTGAGTGATCCATTTCTGCTGGTTTGGCAACCCAGTTACGGGGTACGTAACATTTTCCTCTCCACCCGGCTTCACCTCATCACCTTCCCCTCTAGCTCTCCTCCTTCCCCTGCCCCCACCTTTTCAATTCTGGCATCCTCCCCCTTCTTTTCCCGTCCTGATGAAGGGTCTCAGCCCGAAATGTCCACCGCTTACTCATTTCCATAGATGCTGCCTGACCTGCTGATTCCTGCAGCCTCTTGAGTGTGCTGTCCCGATAAACAATCCGGTGTCAGGTTTCCGGACATGGAAACATCAGGAGCATGGATAACAACTTGCTGCGTGAGTGAAACTTAAACGGAAAATGCAGGTCAGACAACATTTACATAGTATAGTCATAGTCATACTGTATTGATCCCGGGGGAAATTGGTTTTCGCTACAGTTGCACCATAAATAATAAATAGTAATACAACCATAAATAGTTAAATAGTAATATGTAAATTATGCCAGTAAATTATGAAATAAGTCCAGGACCAGCCTATTGGCTCAGGGTGTCTGACCCTCCAAGGGAGGAGTTGTAAAGTTTGATGGCCACAGGCAGGAATGACTTCCTATGACACTCTGTGTTGCATCTCGGTGAAATGAGTCTCTGGCTGAATGTACTCCTGTGCCCAACCAGTACATTATGTAGTGGATGGGAAACATTGACCAAGATGGCATGCAACTTAGACAGCATCCTCTTTTCAGACACCACCGTCAGAGAGTCCAGTTTCATCCCCACAACATCACTGGCCTTACAAATGAGTTTGTTGATTCTGTTGGTGTCTGCTACCCTCAGCCTGCTGCCCCAGCACACAACAGCAAACATGATCGCACTGGCCACCACAGACTTGTAGAACATCCTCAGCATAGTTCGGCAGATGTTAAAGGACCTCAGTCTCCTCAGGAAATAGAGACGGCTCTGACCCTTCTTGTAGACAGCCTCAGTGTTCTTAGACCAGTCCAGTTTATTGTCAATTCGTATCCCCAGGTATTTGTAATCCTCCACCATGTCCACACTGATCCCCTAGATGGAAACAGGGGTCACCGGTACCTTAGCTCTCCTCAGGTCTACCACCAGCTCCTTAGTCTGTTTCACATTAAGCTACAGAGGGTGTAAAAGAGAACCAGAGCTGGACGTGTACCAGAGCAACATGCAGAAAATACTGGAGGAACTGGACAGGTCAATGTTTCGGGCTGAGATCCTTCATCAGGACTGGAAAGAAAGGGAGGAGAGCCAGAGGAAGAAGGTGGGGTGGAGGGGTACCAGCTTTCAGGGGCTAGGTGAAGCCAGATAGTTGGGTGGGTGGGGGAGGGTGGATGAAGGAGGAAGCTGGGAGGGGAGAGTTAAAGTGCTGAAGGAGAAGAGTCCGATGGGAAAGGACAATGGACCATGGAGCATGGAAAGGGAGGTGTTGGGCAGTGAAGAAAAGAGATGGGGTGAGAGGGTAACCAGAATGGGAATGGAAAAAAGAGAGAAGGTGAGAGGGGAGAAAGAAATTGACAGTTCTTTTTTACCAGAGGAGATATCGATGTTCATGTCATCAGACTGGAGGCTACCTAGAGCTGTGCTCCTCCTGCCTGAGTGTGGCCTCATCGTGGCAGTAGAGGAAGCCATGGACAGACACGTCAGAACTCTCACCATACCGGTGGTGCCTGATGCACTGAAAGCTTCCAGCATTTTCTGTTTTATTTTTAATTTCAGATTTCCAGTGTCTGCACGTTTCTCTTTTGCTGAGCAAGTGAGCCGACCAGCAGTCCACAGGTTAGCTCTCTGCCACGGCTATCAGACTTCAGAACCAACCAGCCCTTGGACATCCTCTGGCTGTGCTACTGCCAATTTCTCAGTCTCGTAATTCTACCTGTGCTCCATGATTGACACTTCAACATTTTTCACTGCTTCAGTCTGCACTTCTGTCCATGGACCATTCTGTTGTTTTATCTGTTTTATTTATTTAGTGGAATAGGCCCTTCCAGTCCTTCGAACTGCACCATCCCACCTATTTAACCCTATCCTAATTGTGGGGCAATTTACAATGAACAATTAACCTACTATCTGGTGAGCCCGTGGACTGTGGGAGGAAACCAGAGCACCCGGAGGAAACCAGAGCACCCTAAGGAGACCAGAGCACCCGGGGGAAACCAGAGCATCCAGAGGAAACCAGAGCACCTGAAGGAAACCGGAGCACCCGGAGGAAACCAGAGCACCCGGAGGAGACCGGAGCACCCAGGGGAAACCAGAGCACCCGAAGGAGACCGGAGCACCTGAAGGAGACCGGAGCACCCGGGTGACACCAGAGCACCTGGGGGAAGCCGGAGAACCCGGAGAAGACCGGAGCACCCAGAGGAAACTGGAACACCTGGAGGAAACCGGAGCACCCAGAGGAAACCGGAGCACCCAGGGGAAACCGGAGCACCCGGCGGAGACCAGAGCACCGGGCAGAGACCGGAGCACCCGGAGGAGACTGGAGCACCCGAAGGAAACTGGAGCACCCAGGGGAAACCGGAGTACCCAGAGGAAACCAGAGCACCTGGAGGAAACCGGAGCACCTGGGGGAAACTGGGGCACCCAGAGGAAACTGGAGCACCCAGGGGAAACCAGAGCACCCGGAGGAAACCCATGCCGTCATGGGGAGAATGTACAAACTCATCACAGGCGGTGGCCGGAATTGAAACAGGTCACTGGTACTGTAAAGCGTTGTGCTAACCACTATGACACCGTGCTGCCCCACTGTTTAATTTTATTATCAACACAAGAAATTCTGCAGATGCTGTAAATCGAGAGCAACATAAAAATGCCGGAGGGACTCAGCAGGCCAGGCAGCGTCTATGGAAAGGCACTATGGACAGAGACTCTTCGTCAGGACATTCCCGCTCCACTCTTTCCCTTCCTCCTACCTACTTATTTTGGCTTCTGTCCTCTTCCTTTCCAGTCCTCACAAAGAGTCTGAGCCTGAAACATCAACTGTTTATTCCTCTCCAAGGTACTGCCTGGCCTGCTGAGTTCCTCCACCATTTTTACGTGTAACTCGGTATTTATGATTGATAGTTCACTATGTGAGCGAGGAACTTCAGTGAAAGCTGGTCTTTGCCACAGGCCAAGTCTTTATGTATATTTGAGGCAGAGGTTGATTGATTCTTCATTGGTCAGGGCATGAAGGAATACAGGGAGAAGGCAGGAGATTGGGGCTGAGTAAAATTGGATCAAGCCATGATGAAATGGCAAAGCAGATTCGATGGGCCAAATGGCCTAATTCTGCTCCTCTATCTTATGGCTTGCCATATTAAACTAAGTCTGATCATACTGTAAAGATCTGTCGGTACCGCTGGTTAAGGACACTGAGAAAGGGAAATGGGAAGCACGCTTTCCACAGTTAAATTGAGATTGAGACCTCAACAGCCGGAGACAACTCTTCTTTAAAAATGCTTTTAACGCTTTCCTTTCCATCGGTGACTGACAGTGAAAACCTCCAGGTTGCAATGAACCATCCGTAAAACAGCGAGCTACCGTAGGGTTTCCACCTAGAACGTCGACAATTCCTTTCCCATCACAGATGCTGCTCGACCCGCTGAGCTGCTCCTACAGACTGCCTGTGACTCCTAATTCCAGCGTCTGCAGCCTGTTAGATGTCCGGACCACCGAGCTGTACCGAAACCCGAGCAACACACACACACAGATGCTGGAGGAGCTCAGCAGACCGGGCAGCATCTATGGAGAGGAACAAAGAGTCGACATTTCGGGCCGAGATCCCTCATCGGGATTGGCCTGCTGTCCCTGCCCTGGGACCCACGGCCGACGTATGACAACAGTATGTGTTCAGATCGCTAACATTAGACCATCGCTGGTTTACCTAAAGGGCAACCTTCCAGATGGGACACTCAACGCTTCCGGTTCGTTCAGATCATCTTGACGCCGATAACCAGCAAGAAGAATAAAGTAGATGTCCCAAAACTTGTAACCGAGGGAAAGGACGGGGTATTTATTATCAATTGGTAAGTAATTTTCATTTGAGCCCTGTCCCTTGCTCCTGGATGGGATGGGAAATTCGATCGATCAGAGGAGGAAGCGAACCGACTGGGGAGATGCAGCGGGTGTGGGGAGGGGTGGTCTCAAGCCAACAAAATGATCTCGCCCGACACAGCCTGCGAGACTCGGTACATGATGGCTCACGGAACAGTCTGCGTGACCGCCGGGTTAACGGGGCTCCTAAGTTTCGTGTTCCTGACGGTCGCGATCGCCACGGATTATTGGTACGTTATCGACGTGTCGGATTCCCGTTACAACAATGGGGAGGGCTGGGAAGACTTAAACTCCCATTCTGGGCTGTGGAGAATCTGCGAAGGTAAAATATCCTAGCGATATCCGACTAACCAGCAGTCATTGTGATGTTATTGCATTGATGTGTATTTTAAAATCTTAATTGCCGAGTGTTTCCTGGGAGGTTTGTCCCTTTTATTCTACCGGAACCGCTTAAAACAGCATCGATAATATTTTATAACATTTGCGATAGTTCCTTAGTCTCGCAGTGTGTTGTCGGAGTTGACTTTCCGCGGCATTCTCCGGACTAGCTGTAATGGAATTATTGTTGTTGTTACATGGGAGGGAATTAATCTTCCGAGGTGAGTACGGGTTCTCAGAGATAATTACCAGCGGCTGCCGTTTCCCCCGGCTACATGTTGGAATTCAGAATCTATTCCCCCGCATTGTGTATGATCAATCAAGTTTACCAGCAGCGGTGGGTGCGCTCCCGAAAGATAGAGATATATAAACCCGGGCCATTCCCAGATGAATCCCGTCGCCAATCGGGATTAAATCTCAGAATTTTACCTTCCCTTAATCGGGAAGAACCAAGCCAGGAAATTTTAACGTGCCGAACAGCTATTGACGAATTTGTTGAGTAATGTAAGAAAGGCAAAGATTGCTCCGAATCCTCCGGTCAGCCGCTCTCGCAACAGTTCTGATGTTAACGAGGCAGATCATCCCTTCCCTCTGTATCTTTGGGACGAGTATATATAAAAAAAAATACGATGCACTGGTTAAGAGGTTTTAAACTAGAAACCACTGCTGATTAGTGCCGGACGCCACTGGGAGGATGAGATTGAGCAGACTGCGGTTTGAATGAGAGAGGAGAAATCGGGGTTTGTCATGCGGGGATTTATGCTGGATTCCAATTAACATTTCACGACATTGATCGTGATAGAGTGGTCGGATGGCCCTGGACCGCTAACCATTTAAACACAGCCTGAACCAGTGGTCCAATTATGAAGCAAGTGAAATCTCGCTGGGTACAGGATCAAAACGGGTATGGGGTAGGTGGCACTGGGTTAATAATCGTGCCTGTTGAAATGAGGCTTCAGCACCCAATTTGAGGTCCATAAATTATCCTTCCTAATCACCTTGCCTTACTCAGTGTTAGGAACCTACAGGTTCAGTACTGGACGGCTGATTCCATCTGTGGTTCCAGGCAGCCGATTTCACCAAAGATAAGAAATGTGTTGGTTGAAAGACGACGCTAGTATTGCTCAAGGTCTGCGGGAGAGGGCACAAAACCTCTCACGTTCTTCACACAACACATATCAAAGTTGCTGGTGAACGCAGCAGGCCAGGCAGCATCTCTAGGAAGAGGTACAGTCGACGTTTCAGGCCGGGACCCTTTTCTCGGCCTGAAACGTCGACTGTACCTCTTCCTAGAGATGCTGCCTGGCCTGCTGCGTTCACCAGCAACTTTGATGTGTGTTGCTTGAATTTCCAGCATCTGCAGAATTCCTGTTGTTCACATTCTTCACGTCTGCTCGAGAAGAACTTACATCAACAACACAATCCGGTTCCGTTTACGCATCTTTTGATTCCCTTGATGCCCAGCTATTGATTTCGCTCTTAAATCTACTTCTTGGCCTCAGTTTGTGTGGTTTGATTGTACCGGAGTTCTTAATCCGCTTTGTTTGCCGAAACACAGGGAAATGCGTCGTCAACGACCAGCACAATTCGGCCCTCGAAAGCTAGCGAGGCTGTCTGCCCTGCTGAGTTCCTCCAGCATTTTGCTCGGCCCTCAAGGGTATGTTGCCAAAACTCACTAACCCTAATCGTAGGCCTTTGGCATTTGGGAGGAAACCAGACCGCCCGGAGGGAACCCATGCAATCACGGGGGAGAACGTAGAAACTCCACAGTCATCTGCGGAAATCGAACACCGAACGCAGATCTCTGGCGCTGTAAAGCTGTACCACCGTTACCATGCCGTCCCACGGTACATTTCACCTCATTTGGCCCATGGTTAGCTGTTGACCATTAAGTACGTGACCTCTGATTGTTCACAGTCCCGCCAGGGGGAACAATCTAATGTTCTGGGAGTTGTGTATGTGTCAGTAAGATCAGCTCCCATTCTTACAAACCCCGAAGGCCTGTTCCGCTTAATTTCGGCTCACAGGATAGTCATCTGGTCCCAGAAAGCAATCGAGTGAAGACATAAAAGACTGCAGTTACGGAAATCTGGAGCCTAAGAGAAACAAACTGCTGGAGGAACTCAGCGGTCCAGTAGAATCCGTGGAGGGAAATTAACAGCCAGCGTTTCCAGTGAATCTTCCTCATGGCAAGTGCGACCCTCCACGGGGAAGGAGATGCAAACAGCAGCGGATGGAACCCCAACTGTGAAATCTTGGATAGATGCCACAAAACATCTACAGCCTACGGTTAGAACAAAAGTTAAATTATTCCTCCTAATCACTTTGGCTTCGCTGCAGATTAACTGGTCTATTTTTTGAGTCCAAGGACACCCCCACTTGTGATCTCAGGATCTGTCTCACCAATTAGTAAAAACTCCCAACGTGGATAATTTCACACGTTCTCGAGTTGTACTCCACCAGCTTCCTTCTTGCCCAGTCACAGATGGTTCTGGCTGAAGTACGTAGTCCCAATATCAAGTTCAAGTTTCTTGCCATTCAGCCGTAGACATGCATACAGTTCAGCGGAACAGCCTTTCTCTGGGACCACAGTAATATATCACACACAGCACGTGAAATTAATACAATGACATTAATAGAACAAAAATTATTCTGTAGATGTACACGCTGACATAAAGTGCCTATACGACGTATACTTAAATCTACAACGGTTTAATACACTGGCGCTGTCATAAATAGTGTACAGGGTTGTCGCACTGTCAGCTCCCATTTGCATTCAAGTTCCTCAAAGGATGCGCTCAATCTCACCGCCTTTGATTCTCCACAAAATATATTCAGAATGGGACTGAGAGGGGCGGGTGACGGGCGACTGGAAACTCGCTATAGCTTCTGCAGACTAAATGGAGATGCTCGGCACAACAGTCACCCAGTCGGTGATTGACTTCTTCAGCATAGAGGAGACCACCGTCAGGAGCTTGGACTGCAGTGCGCTAGACGGGAAGAAGAACACCCAAACTACTGCTTTATCCAGAAGGAATGCTTGCAAGACTGGATGGTGTCTCGAGGGTTCCCCAACCTCTTTTTACGCCATGGACCTCTAACATTAACCGAGGGGCTCGTGGACCCCGGGTTGGGAAACCCCGGAAGGGAAGCGGTAAAAGAATATGTGCTATGCCTTGTGCGTTTGCAGGAGAACGTGCCGTGAGAAGATAGTAGAGGCGGAATTGCAAATAGGGGAGTAGTGAAGGGAACAGTCTCTTCACAATGCTGGGAGTGAAGGAAGAAGGGAGACGTATCTGTTGGTGGAGTGCCATTAAAGATGGTGGAAACTGTTACGGATGAACTAATGGATGTACAAGATGGTGGGATAGAATACGAACATCAGATGAACCGCGTTGTTGCTCTGGATTACGGTCTTCTGCACAGTTCCGGTGAAGTTCAACACCAGGGTCTGGAGTTCCCTATAAGCTGCCGCACAGTAACCGAAATGCTCCCGCGCACATAGCCGTTGTTGCCACTAATATAAGTTTGAATTTGGAAAAGAGAATGTTGTACGACTGACAAAAACATACTCAACTGCTATGACGAACTACGACGAAAGCGTTGCCTCAAAAATATCGCAGCATTACCGTGATTTGAAATTTGTCGTTTCTGAGAAGGTTAAAACTGGTTCAGTTAAGATGTTCACTGATATGTTGAACAATAGTTTTAGAAAAGAAGAATGTGAAGAACCGTCAATTCCTGCTGACGTCCTTGGAACCTTTCAAGCTTCTAGTGCTGACTGTGAACGCGGATCCAGTCTTGGCATTCCAGCAAATGTAAATCCAGAAACAGACTAAAAATGATTTGGATGATCTAATGAGGATTAAGGCGTTATCTTTCACCTGGATGCGAAATCAATCTGTACGGTGTTTATAAACAACCGGTTTGTATAAAGAGACAAGAAAAAAATTACAAAACGTAAAAGATTTTTTTTGGTTGTACTGTATTTAATCATACAATTCAATTAATAAATAAATCAAAAATATCTGATATTCGATTTTCATTCTAAATATTCAATGTATGCATGTTACAAAAAAAAACTTTTAAAGTTCCGCGAAGTTTTCAGGCCGCGTCAACAATTATCTGCTCAGAGCGATGGTTGGTCCAAGCAGTTGTAAAAAAAATAGAGGAAACGTTGCCAGAGTCCGGCTGAAACGGACCCGAAAGTATGATGGTGCTGTCCGGCTGAAACGGACCTGAAGGGGATACATCGGGGACCGCTCAGTGGGAACTGAAAGGGTGATGCAGCGGAGGCGCCAAAGAGGATCGAAGGAGGATGCATCAGGTGTGTCGCTAAAGCGGACCTACTAGGACGATGGTGTGGTGGCGATTAAGCGGACCTGAAAATTATACACCTGGGTAGCCCTAAAGCGGACCTGAAAGGTATACACTTGGGTACCCCTAAAGCTTACCTGAGAGAGATACGTCAGATTGCCGCTAAAGCGGATCTGTAAAGGATGCACCGGGTGCGCGCTGAAGCGAACTGAGGGCGGATGATGCGAAAGCGAAGCTAGAAAGAATACACCACGGTGCCGCTCAGAGGGAACTGAGGACGGGGCTGAAGAGATCCTAAAAGCGGATAAGATCGGAGTCTCGCAAAAGCAGATCGTGAAGTGCGATGGCGCGGTGGCGCAACCAAACCTGAAAGGGATCCATCAGGGTGCCGTTAAAGCGGATCTGGAAGGGATCCGAAACCGCTAAAGCGGATCTGGAAGGGATCAATAAGGGAGCTGCTAAAGAGGACTTGAAATAGATCCACCAGGGAGCTGCTAAAGTGTATCTGTAAGGGTGACTATTGAAAAAAATTATTATTCATTGACAGGACGTGGGGGTCGCCAGCATTTATTTGCCCATCCCTAGTTGCCCTTGAGAAGGTGGCGATGAGCTGCCTTCTTGAAACCTTCTTGCGCCGTGGCGCTCAAACAGACCCGAAGGGAAGATGGCCAATTATTTCAATTTTGAAATAAGAAAAAACAACATTAAAATTGAGAGAATGACCACGACACTACGACTGCTAGCGTTGTCATTTACAAAGATGGGAGCCGCCGACATTGCGAAGTATTTTATTGCGCCGTTAAGTGCGAACAGATGTTCCCAGGGAAATGCATTGTAGCAAGGTGAAGGTTGTTTAGGTTGCACTCCATGGGGTTTTGGATAGGTTTGTCGCATGAGACAGGTTGGATAACGGAATCATGGTTGACAAGCAAGATGGAAGATTTAGTTAAGGGGAGGCATCCTTAAAGTGGAGGCATTCTTAAAGAACAGGAAGGGATCCTGAAACTTATAAGGTAGCCAGGAAGGAGCTCAGGGAGGGACTTAGAGAAGCTAGAAAAGGACACGAGGAGGCCTTGGTGATGAAGATTAAGAAGACCCCAAGGCATTCTAGACTTAGCTGAAGAACAAGAGGATGACTAGAGTGAGGGTAGGACCACACAGGGATAAAGGGAGAAACCTGTGCCTCAGGGCAGAAGAGGAAGGGGAAAGTCCTTAATGAATACTTCGCTTCATTATTCGCCATGGAGGTTGCCCTTGAGGAATGTGAGGTCAGCGTAGAACAGGCTAACGTACTGGAGCATGTCGAGATGAAGAAAAAGGTAGTGTTGGACCTTCTGAAAGATATTTGGATAAATAAATCCCTGGGGTCAGAAAGGAAATGCCCCAGGTTGCTATAGGAAGTGAAGGAAGAGATTGCTGGAGTGTTGTTAATGATCTTTGCATCCTCCCGGGTCCCAGGAGTGATTCCAAAAGATTGGAGGATGGCAATGTTGTTCCATTGTTCAAGAAAGTTAATAGGGATAATCTTGAGAATTATAGACCAGTGAGTCTGATATCAACGGTGGACAGACTATTGGAGAGGATTCTTATTGACGGGATTTACAAACCTTTGGAGGAGCAGTCTTATTAGAGATAATCAGCTTGACTTTGTGGAAGACAGGTCATGTCTCATGAGCTTGATTGAGTTTTTGAGATGGTTACAAAAGAAGTTGATGAAGGTAGAGCAGTGGATATGGTGTATATGATTTTAGTTGGGCATTTGACAAGGTTCCCCATGGAAGGCTCATCAAGAAAGTTATGAGGCATGGGTCCATGGAAATTTGGCTGAGTGTCTCAGAATTGGCTTGTTCACAGAAGGCAAAGGGGTAGTAGAAGATGGAGTATTTTCTGCTTGGAGGTTGGTGAACAGTGGTGTTCCACAGGGGTAATTTCTGGGACCCCTACTCTTTGTAATTTTTATAAATGACTTGGATGAGGAAGTGGGAGTAGGGGTTGGTTAGTTTGCAGATCAAACTAAGGTTGATGATGTTCTGGGTAGGGAAACACCAGTATATAGAAGTTGCCCTCCAAGCCATAAACCATCCTGACCTGGAAACATATCTCAGTTTCTTCAATGATGCTGGGCCAAATTATATAGACTTCCCTCATATAACATAGAACATGGCACAGTACAGGTCCTTCAGCCCACAATGTTGTGCTGACCTACTCCAAGATCAGTCTAACTTTTGGCTCCAATGTTGCCCTCCATTTTTCTTTCACTAGGGGCACTTAAGAATCTCTTAGGCACATGGATGATAGAAAAATGGAGGGTTTTTAGGAGGGAAGCATTAGCTATATCTTACAGTAGGTTAGAAGTCTAGCACAACGTTGTGGGCTGAAGGGCCTGTACTGTGCTATAGTGGTTTATATTGTATCAATGTGCCTAGCTAAGAGACTCTTAAATGTCCCTAATGCCTCTTATCATCTTCTAAATCTCTATCAAGTCACATCTCATCCTCCATCACTCCAAAGAGAAAAACCCAGCTCACTCAACTTATCTTCATAAGACATGCCTTCTAGTTCAGTTAGCATCCTGGTAAACTTCCTCTGTATCCCCTTGAAAGCCCCCACATCCTTCCTATAATGAGGTGACCAGAACTGAATCCAATATGTGGTCTCACCAGGGTTTTATAGAGCTGCAACATTACCTTGTGGCTCTTGAACTCAATCCCCGACTAATGAAGGTCAACACACCATACACCTTCTTAATTACCCTATCAGGTCATGCGTCAATTTGAATCTAGTTTTCCTGAATATATTCAACAGATCATAATAGAAACATAGAAAACCTACAGCATAATACAGGCCCTTCGGCCCACAAAGCTGTTCTGAACATGTCCTTACCTTAGAAGTACCTAGGCTTACCCATAGCCCTCTATTTCTCTAAGCTCCATGTACCTATCCAGGAGTCTCTTAAAAGACCCTATCATTTCCGCCTCCACCACTGCCACCGGCAGCCCATTCCACGCACTTACAACTCTCTGTGTAAAAAACTTATCCCTGACATCTCCTCTGTATCTACTTCCAAGCACCTTACAACTATGTCCTCTCATGCTAGCCATTTCAGCCCTGGGAAAAAGCCTCTGACAATCCACACGATCAATGCTTCTCATTATCTTGTACACCTCTATCAGGTCACCTTTCATCCTCCGTCACTCCAAGGAGAAAAGGCTGAGTTCACTCAACTTATTCTCATAAGGCATGCTCCCCAATCCAGGCAACATCCTTATAAATCTCCTCTGCACCCTTTCTATGGTTTCCACATCTTTTCTGTAGTGAGGCACAGTACTCCAATTGGGGTCTGACCAGGGTCCTATATAGCTGCAACATTATCTCTCGGCTCTTAAGCTTAATCCCACGATTGATGAAGGCCAATGCACCGTATGCCTTCTTAACCATAGAGTCAACCTGCATAGCAGCTTTGAGTGTCCTATGGACTCGGACCCAAAGATCCCTCTGATCCTCCACACTGCCAAGAGTCTTACCATTAATGCTATATTCTGCCATCATATTTGACCTACCAAAATGAACCACCTCACACTTACCTGGGTTGAACTCCATCTGCCACTTCTCAGCCCAGTTTTGCATCCAATCAATGTCTCGCTGTTACCTCTGACAGCCCTCCACACTATCCACAACACCCCCAACATTTGTGTCATCAGCAAATTTCTAACCCATCCTTCCACTTCCTCATCCAGGGCATTTATAAAAATCGCGAAGAGTAGGGGTCCCAGAACAGATCTCTGAGGCACACCACTGGTCACCGACATCCATGCAGAATATGACCCATCTATGTTTGTACAACCACTCTTTGCCTTCTGTGGGCAAGCCAGTTCTGGATCCACAAAGCGATGTCCCCTTGGCTCCCATGCCTCCTTACTTTCTCAATAAGCCTCGCATGGTGTACCTTATCAAATGCCTTGCTGAAATCTACATCTACATCTATGGCTCTACCTTCATCAATGTGTTTAGTCACATCCTCAAAAAATTCAATCAGGCTCGTAAGGCACGACCTGCCTTTGACAAAGCCATGCTGACTATTCCTAATCATATTATGTCTCTACAAATGTTCATAAATCCTGCCTCTCAGGATCTTCTCCATCAATTTACCAACCACTGAAGTAAGACTCACTGGCCTATAATTTCCTGAGCTATCTCTACTCCCTTTCTTGAATAAGGGAACAACATCCGCAACCCTCCAATCCTCCGGAACCTCTCCTGCCCTCATTGATGATGCAAAGATCATTGCCAGAGGCTCAGCAATCTCCTCCCTCACTTCCCACCGTAGCCTGGGGTACATCCCATCTGGTCCCAGTGACTTATCCAAATTGTTGCTTTCCAAAAGCTCCAGCACATCCTCTTCCTTAATATCTACATGCTGA
The DNA here is from genome assembly GCF_963921235.1 of Mobula hypostoma. Lineage (NCBI taxonomy): Eukaryota > Metazoa > Chordata > Chondrichthyes > Myliobatiformes > Myliobatidae > Mobula > Mobula hypostoma. Next base: position 48,097,453 of record NC_086118.1, on the reverse strand, counting down.
AGCTTTTCAGTCTGCTGCAAGTCACCCCTACAATTGCCAAGTTCATAGTTAAAGAATAAGAGAGGGTAGAAAGCGTTAACAGGTCTGAATAGCATCCAGCAAATCCTAAGCCTAGCCATCATGGGAGTCATTTCACACTAGAAGCAATGAAATCCTTTGTTTCATTTTTAGGAAAAACTCCAATTCAAAGAAATGTATCCAATACAAGGGCAAAAGATAATACAGTGTATGCCCTGGAGACTGGTTGAGGGGTTGGTCAATGATACGCTGCACCACTCATGGATTAGTATAGGTCTGCAGTGTAACAATGATCATGATATAACTGGTGACCTTAGCTGGATTGCATTTGCCTGGCCTAATAGGCATGGCTGCAACTTTTAACAGTGAGCTCAGTTTCCGAGCAGAATCCTGACGTGGGTTGTTAACTTGCGATGTTTCACCAATGGTGAGCGTGCAACAGCTGATAAAATCTATCTGATTTCTCTTTGCTGAGAAATGGGCCAACCATATACTGTATTCCATCTGTTACACTTGTTTATGACACTAAAAGCGCCTAGTTGGAATTGTTCCTGTGTTTTTGGGTGTTAAGTATTAATGATGTGCACACACATAAATGGCATGCAGACCTAGCTCGAGCCTATATACTGTGACTGTTCAGGGAGCACGCAGGACATAACGAAAAGCAGTGTAGCATGTCAATTTGATGTCAACATTATCATTTTGTATTCCAGTTCTCCCACAAGTGCCCTTCTTTAACCTCGCATGTTTGAACCAGTAGGGAGGATCAACTCTATCCACCTACACTTTTTAAAAGAATTGATAATTTCCAAACTAATTGCTGGTTAATTGTTTTCCCTATGATTTTTCTTTGGTGCTTTCTTCAGTTATTTTGAGTTGAGAAGACCACAGGGTGAAGTTACGTGGTGATCAGGACTTCTTAATTGCTCCTGCACAACAGACTTACTCCAAAGTGTCAGTGAGTTAGTTGGAATAAAAACAGAAGCTGCTGGAATGAGAACTTTTTTGGTCTTTGGGCCTTTTGTCAGAACAGGGAAACAAAGAATCCTGAGTCCTGAAGAGGTGTCTCGGCCTCAAACGTTGACTGTTTATTCGTCTCCATAGATGCTGCCTGACCTGCTGAGTTCCTCCAGCATTTCACGTGCGTTGCTTTGGATTTCCAGCATCTACAAATTTTCTTGTGTCTAATAGGGATTACAAGTTAGTTTTAAACTGCAGAGGAAGTAGGGGGTGAGGAATTGAATTGGTAGAAATAGGGATTATCTCCTATAGAACATAAAATATTACAACACAGGAACAGGCCATTCGGCCCACAATGTTGTGCTGAACTAATTACATTGGTAATCAAATGCTCAACTAAACTCTTTGACCATAATACAATAAGATATAGGAGCAGAATTGGGCCATTTGGCCCATCGAGTCTGCTCCACTAGTTCATCATGGCTGATCCAATTTTCCTCCCAGCCCTAATCTCCTGCCTTCTCCCCATATGCCTTCATGCCCTGACAATCAAGAATCTATTAAGCTTTGCCTTAAATATACATAAAGACTGGGCCTCCACAGCTGCCTGTGACAACAATTTCCATGGATTCACACTCTCTGACTAAAGAAATTCCTCCCCATCTCAGTTCTAAATGGACCTCCCTCTACTCCGAGGTTGTGTCCTCTGGTTTTATATTCTCTCACCGTAGGAATCAACCTCTCCACATCCACTCTATCAAGGACTTTCACCATTCAATAGGTTTCAATGAGGCCACCTGTTATTCTTCTGAATTCAAGTGAATACAGGCGCAGAGCCATCAAATGCTCTTCATATGACAAGCCATTCAATCCTGGAATCATTTTCATGAACCTCCTATGAACTTTCTTGAGTTTCAGCACATCCTTTCTAAGATAAGAGGCCCAGAACTGTTCATAATACTCCAAGTGAGGCCTCACCAGTACTTCATAAAGTCACAACATTACAGAGTTGCTTTATTTTCTAGTCCTCTTGAAATGAATGCTAACATTGCATTTGTCTTTCTCATCACAGACTCAACCTGCTAATTAAGTTTCAGGGAATCCTGCACAAGGACTCCCAAGTCCCTTTGTGCCTCCATTTAGAAAATAGTCAACACTTTCATTTCTTCTACCAAAGTGCATGACCATACACTTCCCTACACTGTATTCCATCTGTTAGTTCTTTGCCCATCCTTCTAATCTAAGTCCTTCTGTAGCCTCTCTACTTCCACAAAACTACCTGCCCCTCCACCTATCTTCACATCGTCTTCAAACTTTGCAACAAAGCCATCAATTCTGTCATCCAAATTATTGATATATAACGTAAAAAGGATTGTTTCCAACACAGACCCCTGTAGAACACCATCAGTCACTGGCAGCCAATTGGAAAAAGCTCCTTTTATTCCCACTCTTTGTTTCCTTCCACTCAGCCACTGCTTTATCCATGGTAGAATCCTTCCTGTAATACCATGGGCTTGTAGCTTGTTAAGCAGTCTCATGCGTGGCACCTTGTCAAATGCCTTCTGAAAATCCAAGTACACAATATCAACTGATTCTCCTTTTTCTATTCTGCTTGTTATTTCTTCAAATAATTCCAACAGATTTGTCCAACAAGATTTTCCCTTGAGGAAACTATGCTGACTATGGCCTATTTTATCATGTGCCTCCAAGTACCCTGAGACCTCATCCTTAATAATCAACTCCAACATCTTCCCAACCACTGAGGTCAGACTAACTGACCTACAGTTCCCTTTCTTCTGCCTCTTTTCCTTCTTGAAGAGTGGAATGACATTTGCATTTTTCCAGTCTTCCAGAACCATTCCAGAATCTAGTGATTCTTGAAAGGTCATTACTAATGCCTGCACAATCTCTTCAGCCACCTCTTTCAGAACGCTGGGGTGGACAACATCTGATCCAGGTGACTTATCTACCTTCTGACCTTTCAGTTTCCCAAGAACCTTCTCTCTATAGAAGTGGTAACTTCACACAATTCATAAGCCCTGACACCTGGAACCGCGTTTCCTATGCAATGTCTATATCCTTCCATCTCCTGCACATTCATGAGCCTGACTAAAAGCCCCTTGACTGCCCTCATCGCATTTGCCTCCACCACCAATCCTAGCACCCACAACCATCTGTGTAAGAGAACTTGCCCAACGCGTCTCCTTTGTACTTTCCTCCTCTTGCGAAGTTGCAGCAAGGCAAGGCTAAGATAATGTCCAGGTAAGGACAGTTTACAGATCGTGTGCAGTCAACCCTGGCAAGAAAGCTCTTTGAAGAGCATAGCTTCCCTTTGCAGAGCCGGGGGCCTGAGCCATTAGGCTTACAGAGACAAGGTAAGGATGTAATTGAAGGATGCAAGGCACACACCAACCAGGGAACAATTGCTTTATTAAATTTGAAGTGTCATTGGTTGTTAGCTTGTAGTTTCTAATGACTGTATTGTGAATGATTAATTGTGCAAATAAGGAATTTGAAAATACATGAAGTTACCAAATGATGAATATACGTATCCAGCTAGTCAATTCTGTATAAAAATGACATTTCTTTGTTCAGGCTTCAGAACAGTGTAATTACAGGAGCCACACTGTTCTCCGTGTTCACAAGTAAACAGAGTGGGATTGAGGAATGAGTGTGGGTTTTCAGAATCCAGTTAATCAGCAACGACACTCTAGCTTAAGAGCACAAACTCTGGTCTTGGACATTTTGATCGTAGATTCACTGCACAGAAACAGGCCCTTCAGCCCATCTAGCCCATGCTGAATTATTAAACTGTCTAGCCCCATCGACCTGCACCTGGACCATATCCTCTGTTTCAAAAAGATACTGGCTGTTTGCTCTATGTATGCCTCTTATGACCTTATGGACTTCTAACTAAAGAGATTCTGCGGATGCTGGAAGGAATAGAACAGCATTCACAAAATGCTGGAGGAACTCAGCAAGCCACCATGAGAGGAATTGTTGAGTTCCTCCAGAATCTTGTGCGTGTTGCTCCTATAAACAACTATCAGGCCTCCTTTCAGCTCCCCACCCACTCCAGAGAAGACAATGCAATTTTATGGGATGGACCTGGCCTGGAAGGTTCAATGTGGACTCTAATTCCCTCTATTACTTTTTTTACAGCTGTGCAGATCAACCACTGCTCTGAGCATGGCGCGGCACTTTAACTGTTTTTTTTCTGTAAAACGCATGCTATGAATAAACAGTGAAAAATCATATACTTTTGATTTTCTTTATTCCTTGAAGGGTATGATGAAATACTGTACAACAAGGAAAACCTTTCATGTTCCGTAAAATTTTTCTCACCTGTCTTTATTCAAGCTGCGCAGCAACAAAGGCTATGTGCATGGGGGCATTTCGGTAACTGTGCGGCTGTGCAGCACTGCAGCTTAGAGGGAGCAGTGAGTGTGGCTGGCAGGGAGTCTATGTCACTGAGTGGGAAGGCACATACTGTGCTGGGTGCGACTTCTCCACTGCTACATCAGGCTCAATGTCTGATTAAATGCTCTGAGTAAGACTCCGTGCTTCTACTTTCTTAGAAGCTGAAGGAGGATTGGCATACCGCCAAACCCTCTAACACACAGCTGCAGGAACGCTATTGAAAGCATCTGCTGGGCTGGTTGCTTCATGAACTGGTTAAGCAGTTTCAGGACAAACGAACACAGAAGGCTGAAGGAGGGGTGGAGAGTGCATTGAAGGCATAGGTTCCACAAGAGGCACTCCCTCAGGAAGGTGACGTCTGTCATTGAGGATGCCTTCCATCCAGGAGATCTCAATGAACCTCTCAAATATTGAAAGAACGTGGGTGTGGAGAGGATGTTTCCTGTAGTGAAGGAATCTAGGACCAGAGGTGCACAGCCTCAGAGTAGAAGAGCATCTCTTTAGAACAGAGATGAGCAGGAATTTCTTTAGCCAGAGGCTGGGGAGTCTGTGGATTGCATTGCCACGGATGGCTGTGGAGGCCAAGCCATTGAGTATATTTAAAGCGGAGGTTGATAGGTTCTTGATTAGCGAAAGGGCCTACCAAAAGTTACGGGGAGAAGGCAAGAGAATGAGGTTGAGAGTGATAATAAATCATCTGTGATGAAATGGCAGAGCAGGCTCGAGTTGGCTGAATGGCCCAATTCTACTCCTATGCCTCATGGTCTGTGGTCTAAAACCCATGTCTTTGTCCACTCCTGCTGTCATGTTTTCCTGAACCTCCCACATTGATTCGCTTGCTGTCTTTGTTTTAGTAATAATGCTCCAGTAAATGGCCTTGGGATATTTTTCTTTAATAAAAGTATAATAAAAGTATAATAAAAGTATAATCTAAATACATGTTGAATATAATTGCCTAGACATTTTGCCAGTACTGATTCATCAAAAGAAGGGGAGTTGGGTATGGAGAAATTAACAAACTTGAATCCTTGTTTAACTGTAACAGAAAATAAAACAGTGTTTTGTTGAGGTGATAGACTACAGGTGTCTAACAGAAACACAGCCTTATATAGATGAAAAATGTGTTTATGGGTGTAACGTTAATGAACAGTACTATGGTTACCAATTTAATTGCTTCAAGGATAATTTTAATCGCATCCTCTTGCGGAAGTGAAGGAAGGATCCACGATTATGACTGTACATGTTTGAATTAAATAGCTGATAGATGGGACTAAGTGAAATCAGCACCCACAACATTCAACAATATATTTCACTTGATTTAATAGATGTTTGTTATGTTTTAGTTCTAGCTTCAGGACATAAAAATAGTATTGATTTTAAATACTATTTAGTTTGCCTCCCAGGTGCCAGGTGCAGGGGTCCGGGATGTTTCTGATTGTGTCGTGATATCTTGAAGTGGGAAGGTGAACAGCCAGAGGTTGGAGTACATATTGGTACCAACGATATAGGTAGGAAAAGGGAGGAGGTCCTGAAAACAGACTACAGGGAATTAGGAAAGAAGTTGAGAAGCAGGACCTCAAAGGTAGTAATCTCGGGATTACTGCCTTTGCCACATGGCAGTGAGTACAGAAATGGAATGAGGTGGAGGATAAATGCGTGGCTAAGGGTTTGGAGCAGTGGGCAGGGATTCAGATTTCTGGATCATTGGGACCTCTTCTGGGACAGGTGTGACCTGTACAAAAAGGACGGGTTGCACTTGAATCTGAGGGGGAACCAATATCCTGGCGGGAAGGTTTGCTAAGGCTGTTGGGGAGAGTTTAAACTAGAATTGCTGGGGAGTGGGAACTGAACTGAAGTGATGGAGGAAAGAGAGGTTGGATCACAAATGGAGAAAGCTTGGAGACAGTGTGAAAGGGAGGATAGGCAGGTGATAGAGAAGGGATGCGCTCAGACCGATGGTTTGAGATGTGTCTATTTTAATACAATGAGTATTATGAACAAAGCAGATGAGCTTAGAGCGTGGATCAGCACTTGGAGCTATGATGTTGTGGCCATTACAGAAACTTGGATGGTGCAGGGGCAGGAATGGCTACTTCAAGTGCCAGGGTTTAGATGTTTCAGAAAGGATAGGGTGGGATGCAAAAGAGGTGGGGGTGTGGCAGTGTTGATCAGAGATAGTGTCACGGCTGCAGAAAAGGAGGAAGTCATGGAGGGGTTGTCTACGGAGTCTCTGTGCGTGGAAGTTAGGAATAGGAAGGGGTCAATAAGTCTGCTGGGTGTTTTTTATAGACCACCCAATTGTAACAGGGACATCGAGGAGCAGATAGGGAGACAGATTCTGGAAAGGAGTAATAATAACAGGGTTGTTGTGTTGGGAGAATTTAATATGTTCCCAAATATTGATTGGCATCTCCCTAGAGTGAGGGGTTTAGATGGGGTGGAGTTTGTTAGGTGTGTTCAGGGAGGTTTCTTGACATAATATGTAGATAAGTCTACAAGAGGAGAGGCTGTACTTGATCTGGTATTGGGAAATGAACCTGGTCAGGTGTTGGGTCTCTTAGTGGGAGAGCATTTTGGAGATAGTGATCATAATTCTATCTCCTTCACCAGAGCATTGGAGAGGGATAGGAACAGACAAGTTAGGGAAATGTTTAATTGGAGTAAAGGGAAATATGAGGCTATCAGACAGGAACTTGGAAGCAAAAATTGGAAACAGATGTTCTTAGGGAAACATACGGAAGAAATGTGGCAAATGTTCAGGGGATATTTGCGTGGGGTTCTGAGTAGGTATGTTCCAATGAGACATGGAAAGGATGGTAGGGTACAAGATCCATGGTGTACAAAGGCTGTTGTAAATCTAGTCAAGAAGAAAAGAAGAGCTTATGAAAGGTTCAAAAACTAGCTAATGATAGGAATCTAGAAGATTATAAGGCTAGCAGGAAGGAGCTTAAAAATGAAATTAGGAGAGCCAGAATGGGCCATGAGAAGGCATTGGCGGACAGAATTAAGGAAAACCCCAAAGCATCCTACCAGTATGTGAAGAGCAAGAGGATAAGACGTGAGAGAATAGGACCAATCAAGTGTGACAGTGGAAAAGTGTGTATGGAACTGGAGGAAATAGCGGAGGTACTTAATGAATACTTTGCTTCAGTATTCACTGCGGAAAAAGATCTTGGCGATTGTAGGGATGACTTGCAGTGCACTGAAAAGCTTGAGCATGTAGATATTAAGGAAGAGGATGTGCTGGAGCTTTTGGAAAGCGTCAAGTTCAGGACCGATGAGGATGTACCACAGGCTACTATAGGCTCGAGCTAGATCTGCATGCCATTTATGTGTGTGCACATCATTAATACTTAACACCCAAAAAGACAGGAACAATTCCAACTAGGCGCTTTTAGTGTCATAAACAAGCGTAACAGATGGAATACAGTATATGGTTGGCCCATTTCTCAGCAAAGAGAAATCAGATAGATTTTATCAGCTGTTGCACACTCACCATTGGTGAAACATCGCAAGTTAACAACTCACGTCAGGATTCTGCTCGGAAACTGAGCTCACTGTTAAAAGTTGCAGCCATGCCTATTAGGCCAGGCAAATGCAATCCAGCTAAGGTCACCAGTTATATCATGATCATTGTTACACTGCAGACCTATACTAATCCATGAGTGGTGCAGCGTATCATTGACCAACCCCTCAACAAGTCTCCAGGGCATACACTGTATTATCTTTTGCCCTTGTATTGGATACATTTCTTTGAATTGGAGTTTTTCCTAAAAATGAAACAAAGGATTTCATTGCTTCTAGTGTGAAATGACTCCCATGATGGCTAGGCTTAGGATTTGCTGGATGCTATTCAGACCTGTTAACGCTTTCTACCCTCTCTTATTCTTTAACTATGAACTTGGCAATTGTAGGGGTGACTTGCAGCAGACTGAAAAGCTTCAGCATGTAGATATTAAGGAAGAGGATGTGCTGGAGCTTTTGGAAAGCATCAATTTGGATAAGTCACTGGGACCAGATGGGATGTACCCTAGGCTACGGTGGGAAGTGAGGGAGGAGATTGCTGAGCCTCTGGCAATGATCTTTGCATCATCAATGAGGACAGGAGAGGTTCCGGAGGATCGGAGGGTTGCGGATGTTGTTCCCTTATTCAAGAAAGGGAGTAGAGATAGCTCAGGAAATTATAGGCCAGTGAGTCTTACTTCAGTGGTTGGTAAATTGATGGAGAAGATCCTGAGAGGCAGGATTTATGAACATTTGTAGAGACATAATATGATTAGGAATAGTCAGCATGGCTTTGTCAAAGGCAGGTCGTGCCTTACGAGCCTGATTGAATTTTTTGAGGATGTGACTAAACACATTGATGAAGGTAGAGCCGTAGATGTAGATGTAGATTTCAGCAAGGCATTTGATAAGGTACACCATGCGAGGCTTATTGAGAAAGTAAGGAGGCATGGGAGCCAAGGGGACATCGCTTTGTGGATCCAGAACTGGCTTGCCCACAGAAGGCAAAGAGTGGTTGTACAAACATAGAAGGGTCATATTCTGCATGGAGGCCGGTGACCAGCGATGTGCCTCAGGGATCTGTTCTGGGACCCCTACTCATTGTGATTTTTATAAATGACCTGGATAAGGAGGTGGAGGGATGGGTTAGTAAATTTGCTGGTGACACAAAGGTTGGGGGTGTTGTGGATAGTGTGGAGGGCTGTTAGAAGTTATAACAGGACATTGATAGGATGCAAAACTGGGCTGAGAAGTAGCAGATGGAGCTTAACCCAGATAAGTGTGAGGTGGTTCATTTTGGTAGGTCAAATATGATGGCAGAATATAGCATTAATGGTAAAACTCTTGGCAGTGTGGAGGATCAGAGGGATCTTGGGGTCCGAATCCATAGGACACTCAAAGCTGCTACGCAGGTTGACTCTGTGGTGAAGAAGGCATACGGTGCATTGGCCTTCATCAATCGTGGGATTGAATTAGGGGCGGAGAGGTAATGTTGCAGCTATATAGGACCCTGGTCGGATCCCACTTGGAGTACTGTGCTCAATTCTGGTCACCTCACTACAGGAAGGACGTGGAAACCGTAGAAAGGGTGCAGAGGTGATTTACAAGGATGTTGCCTGGGTTGGGGAGCATGCCTTATGAGAATAGTTTGAGGTAACTTGGCCTTTTCTCCTTGGAGCAATGGAGGATGAGAGGTGACCTGATAGAGGTGTTCAAGATGACAAGAGACATTGATCATGTGGATTGTCAGAGGCTTTTCCCCAGGGCTGAAATGGCTAGCATGAGAGGGCATAGTTTTAAGGTGCTTGGAAGTAGGTACAGAGGAGATGTCAGGGGTAAGTGTCCCTGTGGATTCTGCGACAGTGTAGGAGACAGAGATGCTGTGGGTTCAGGAACAGTGCAGGAGACAGATCCTGTGGGTTTGGGCAAATGTGGAAGTCGGAGGTTTTCTGTGGGGCTAGGGATATAGCTCCTGTGGTGACGGGGCAGTGGTACCCAGAGGCCCCCTGGGTTTAGGGACAACCATGGCCGTCACCAATTAGAAGCACTGCCAGACCACCCTTCTCCCACACTACCTTTACACACGTGGGTTTCTGTCTCACATTAACAGAAAGAGCCTGCTGCCTCCTGTGCAGTTTCCTGAGCACAGTGGTACCAAATTCCAATAACAGATGGAACAATCCGCTTGATGATGTTCACCCTGAGTGCTGACCTTGGCTGGGATGTTCCCTTGAAAATTACTGGTGTAATTTTGTCCTTTTCCACTTGATCCTTATCACATCAGAATTTGATTAAATGTGCTTGTTTAGAAGCTGTGCCGGACAAAATGTGCAGTTAGTAACAATGTTCTCAGGAACGAAGCGTACAAAATCTTCAGAACAGAAAATAAACGGGAAGCAGCATCGAAGATCAGATTTGCTGCTCCACCTCCCCTCCTCCCTTGGAGGCGTTCCATCTCTACAGAGTGGCATCTGACTCTGTGAGACTTATTAAAGAGATCACATATAAAAGAGTTCCACGTCTTCCAGTGAGAATGAAAGTCAGAGGTTGTATGATTAGGGAATCTTGAATGCTAGAAGAGATTAGGAGAGACAATGGCACATACCAGCAACTTGTTTGCTTGCATCTTTGGAAAACAGCTCTATTTCCATCTCTAATATCTCTATATTTCCCTGTCAGGGTTCTTTTGAAGACCCTGACCTGGAGTTACACACTGACTTGGGTTCTTTGTGGGAATGGGACCCACTCTCAGAGTTTCGTGACTGGCTGTTAAGTGATATGGACGTGGAAACCACAGAAAGGGTGCAGAGGAGATTTACAAGGATGTTGCCTGGATTGGGGAGCATGTCTTATGAGAATAGGCTGAGTGAACTCGGTCTTTTTTCCTTGGTGCGGCAGAGGATGAGAGGTGACCTGATAGAGGTGTATAAGATGATGAGAGGCGTTGATCATGTGGATAGTCAGGGCTTTGTCCCAGGGCTGAAATGGCTAGCACGAGAGGGCATAGTTTTAAGGTGCTTAGAAGTAGGTACAGAAGAGATGTCAGGGGTAAGTTTTTTACGCAGAGAGTGGTGAGTGCGTGGAATGGGCTGCCATCAGCGGTGGTGGAGGTGGAAACGATAGAGTCTTTTAAGAGGCTCCTGAATGGCTACATGGAGCTTAGAAAAATAGAGGGCTATGGGTAAAGCTTAGGTAGTTCTAAGGTAGGGACATGTTCGGCACAGCTTTGTGGGCCAAAGGGCCTGTATTGTGCTGTTGGTTTTCTATGTTTCTAAGTTTCTAAAGTTGTGACACTGGACTGTGCTGTTATCCATAGAGTCATCAACACACTCTTTGGGCACAGAATGTGTTATCAATAAAATTCTTTTGCGTTTGGAGTTTAAAACAGACCAACAATATGGATCTAAAATGGATAATAAAGGTCTCAGGTCTACAACCAACAGTAAATCTATTGATGAAATAACTTCAGGCAGTGGTCTGCAGCTCCAGATAGAGATGTTAGAACATAGAATATTGAACAGTACAGGCCCTTCAGCCCACAATGCTATATGCAATTCTTTAATGTACTCCAAGCAATTTATTGCTTCCTTCCATTCTTCTTTCATCTATGTGCCTATCTAAGAGTGTCATAACTGTCCCTAATGTATCCGCCTTTACCACCACACCTGGCAGCGTGTTCTATGCATCCATCACTCTCTGTGTAAAGAATTTAACTCTGACATCCCCCCACAATACTTTCCTCCAAACATCTTAAAGGTATACCAACACTGGAGGAACTCAGCAGGCCAGGCAGCATCTGCGGAAAAGGGTAAACAGTCAACGCTTTGGGCCGAGACCCTTCATCGAGATAAAAAAAAAGGCATACTTACTAGAGATTCTGCAGATGATGGAAATCTTGAACAACACACACACGCACACACACACACACACACACACACACACACACACACACACACACACAATGCAGGTCAGGCAGCATCTATAGAGGGGAATAAACAGTTGACATTTTAGGCAAAGACCCTCTTTTGCCATAATGCTGCCACTGTTCACACTACCAACGGAATATGAAACTCCAAACCATCCAAAGCAGCAGTTCCAGTCATTACAGGGTCACTAACTGTAGGGACCCCTAAGATAGAGGGACGGGTTATAGATGAATCGTCATATATCACTACTGCACTGAAACTGGCCCTCTGAGCCATCCAGTCCGTGCTGAACTGTCATTCTGTCTAATCTCAGCGATCCCCATCTGGACCATAGCCCTCCTATCTATATACTGATTCAAACCCCTTGCAAATGTTACAAATGAGCCTGCATTCACCACTTCCGCTCGTAGCTCATTCCACACTCGCACCACCCTCTGAGTAACAAATGTCCCCCTCGGGCTCCTCATAAATATTTCACCTTTCACTCTTAATGATCTCTAGCTCCAATCTCACACAGCCTCAGAAGAAAAGACCTGCTTGCATTTATCTATACCCCTCACAATTTTATATACCTCTGTCAAATCTCCCCACGTTCTCCTACACTCCAGGGACAAAAGTCCTAACCTATTCAACCTTTTCCTTTAACTTTGGTCCTCAAGTCCTGGCAATATTCTTGTAAATTTCCTCTGGCATTCTCTGCACTATGTTCATTTCACACTAACGTAAGGAAGCGAATGTTGGACAACATCAACGCAGAATGAGGGAAGACTGGAAACTGCAGACATGTGATTTTTGAGAAGAATGATGAATATATCATGAAAGGATGGAGTAACGAATCAGGAAGTATTGGGAAAAGCTGGAAGAAGAAGTCAGGAAACAGCAGCTGGAATTTCTGGGACATGCACTGAGGAAAGAGAAGATGGACCATCTTGCAGCGACAGGAAAAACTGATGGAAGAAAAAGTCGTGGTCAACAGTGCTTGACATTCATGAGCTACATCGAGACATGGACAGGCAGAAGTTTTGAAGAACTTTTTAGAACTTCTCAGATTAAAGACAGATGGAAAACCATGATCGCCCATGGCATACGACATGGCACATGATGATGATGATGACTCTTTCAATCTTCTTTGAAGGTTGTTGGAGGCATAAGCTAGCAAGGATGTAGAGAGAGAGAGAGAGTGATGGGGAAGGACTAAGTCTTGTTGCAGGTGCTACAAAAGGAGGGAGAGTATGGGAGGAAAAAATGGCGACATTCTGGACAGTGGAGGAGCTGGAAGCAAGAGCTCAGAGCAATGCAGTCCTGTACCCTCGATAATACTGCTTCCCCATGTGGTGCTAAACACAGAATATAGAGACATAATTGACAAGAATCAGTCAAAGTAAATTTATTTTCAAAGTACATATATGTCGCCATACACAACCTTGAGATTCATTTGCTTGTGGGCATACTTAATAAATCTATAGAATAATAACCATAACAGAATCAATGAAAGATCACACCAGCTTGGGTGTTCAACTGGTGCACAAAAGACAATAAACTGCAAATACCAAAAAAAGAAATAATAATGACAAATAAATAAACAATAAATATTGAGACCATGAGATAAACAGTCTTTAAAGTGAGTCCACTGGTTGTGGGAACGTTTCAATGATGGGACAAGTGAAGTTGAGTGAAATTATCTCTTTTAGTTCAAGAGCTTGATGGTTGAGGGATAATAACTGTTTCTGAACCTGGTGACGTGAATCTCGAGGCTTCTGAACCTCCCTCCTGATGGCAGCAGCAGGAAGGGAGCACGTCCTGGGTGGTGGGGCTCTCTGATGATAGATGCTGGTGGGGAGGGCTTCATCTGTGATGGACATGGCGGCATTCACTACTTTTCTTTATAGGAGCTTCCATTCAAGGGCATTGGTGTTTCAATATCAGGCAGTGATGCAAAATCAAAATAAAAAAAAAACGCACCAGCTCATACTTCACCCCCTCTCCCCACCCTTTTATCTGGCTTCCCCCTCTTTCTTTCCAGTCTCAGCTCCAAATGTCAACTGTTCATTTCAAAGTTTAAAGTAAATTTATTATCAACGCACGTACATATCACTATATACTACCTTGAGATTCATTTTCTTGCAGGCATTTATTGGAAAATAAAGAAATATAATGGAATTTATGAAAAAAACTATACATAAACAAAGATTGACAGACAACCAATGAGTAAAAGGAGACAAATTATGCAGATAAAATAAATAATACTGAGAAAATCAATTGCAGAGTCTTTGAAAGTGAATCTGTAGGTCATGGAATGTGTTCAGAGTTGAGGTGAGTGAAGTTACCCATGCTGGTTCACGAGTCTAATGGTTGTAGAGTAATGTTCCTGAAGCTGGTGGTGAGGGACCTTAGGACACAGAGGGCATCCAAAGTCTTCTCACTCAACTATAGAGCAGTGTGCCCTCAGCTCTGGTGGGACAAGATGCAATCAGGAAAGATGATAGGACAATCAGGGATATTTACTGATCATCATGCTTTTATGAGTATGAATATATTAAGCTTTGGAATGGTTCTTCCAACTTTGAGATTTCCATGAATGTCAGTGATGAGAGTGTTTCAGTCAATGGGAACCAAGCACATCTTCACCATAACACCTCTGACCACACTTCATCCATAAAAATACTTTATTAATGCAAGTGTTTCTTTCTTTTCAAATCTGTTGTCTAGATTGGAGCCAAGTACTTTATTTTTATCCACTCATAGCGATTTTGATTTAATGAAAGGCTTCTTGACGGTCTCAAAAAGTAGATAAGAGTAAACTATATAGGTGTGAGACTTATTTTCCAGTCAAGATATGTTTCCTTCCCTCAAGGCATTGGTGTAGCAGTTGGAGTTACCAATTTCTACTGAGGCTTCAGCTGTAAAATGTCCTTTTTTCATGATCAATCCTTTGATTTTCAAAGGTTTCAAAGGTACATTTAATATCAGAAAAATGTATACAATATACATCCTGAAATTCCTTTTCTTCATAGCCATCCATAAAAACAGAGGAGTGCCCCAAAGAATGAACGACAGTTAAATGCTAGTACCCCAAAGTCCCCCCAGCTCCCTCCCTCCCACACGTAAGCAGCAACAAAGCAACAATCCCCTCTACCCCACCAGCAAAAGAAAACATCGGCACCCCCCCACCGAGCACTCAACGCATCAGTAAAGACACAGACTTGCAGTACCCCAAAGACTACTCGTTCACCTGGTATTCGACATACCACAGGCTCTCTCTCTCTCCCTAACAAGGGAAAAAGGGGTGTCTCCGTTTCACAGTGAGAGGGGAGACAAACAATTTCCCGATTTATGAAGCTAAAAGTCTGTTGTGTCGCTTTTTCTGAGCTCTGTGCCCAAAGAACTCGGGTCTCTGGGCACACAGCCAGCTCGCTGCTTTTGATCTTCCATCTCCCATGATGCACTGAATTCCTGCAGAGACACCAACCTTCCGCCTGTCTTCAGAGCCACGAAATCCCGGAACTCCAAAGGTGTGCTAGTCTTCTAGGCCGCGTCCTTGGTATATCATAGAAAACATAGAAACATAGAAAACCTACAGCACAATACAGGCCCTTTAGCCCACAAAGCCATGCCGAACATGTCCTTACCTTAGAAATTACCTAGGGTTACCCATAGCCCTCTATTTTTCTGAGCTCTATGTACCTATCCAGGAGTCTCTTAAAAGACCCTATCGTATCTACCTCCACCACCGTCGCTGGTAGCCCATTCCACGCACTCACCACTCTCTGCGTAAAAAACTTACCCCTGACATCTCTTCTGTACCTACTTCTAAGCACCTTAAAACTATGCCCTCTCGTGCTAGCCATTTCAGCCCTGGGACAAAGCCCTGACTATCCACACGATCAATGCCTCTCATCATCTTATACACCTCTATCAGGTCACCTCTCATCCTCTGCCGCACCAAGGAGAAAAGGCTGAGTTCACTCAGCCTATTCTCATAAGGCATGCTCCCCAATCCAGGCAACATCCTTGTAAATCTCCTCTGCACCCTTTCTGTGGTTTCCACGTCCATATCAATTAACGGCCAGTCACGAAACTCTGAGAGTGGGTCCCATTCCCACAAAGAACCCAAGTCAGTGTGTAACTCCAGGTCAGGGTCTTCAAAAGAACCCTGACAGGGAAATATAGAGATATTAGAGATGGAAATAGAGCTGTTTTCCAAAGATGCAAGCAAACAAGTTGCTGGTATGTGCCATTGTCTCTCCTAATCTCTTCTATCATTCAAGATTCCTTAATCATACAACCTCTGACTTTCATTCTTACTGGAAGACATGGAACTCTTTTATATGTGATCTCTTTAATAAGTCTCACAGAGTCAGATGCCACTCTGTAGAGACGGAACGCCTCCAAGGGAGGAGGGGAGGTGGAGCAGCAAATCTGATCTTCGATGCTGCTTCCCGTTTATTTTCTGTTCTGAAGATTTTGTACGCTTCGTTCCTGAGAACATTGTTACTAACTGCACATTTTGTCCGGCACAGCTTCTAAACAAGCACATTTAATCAAATTCTGATGTGATAAATATCAAGTGGAAAAGGACAAAATTACACCAGTAATTTTCAAGGGAACATCCCAGCCAAGGTCAGCACTCAGGGTGAACATCATCAAGCGGATTGTTCCATCTGTTATTGGAATTTGGTACCACTGTGCTCAGGAAACTGCACAGGAGGCAGCAGGCTCTTTCTGTTAATGTGAGACAGAAACCCACGTGTGTAAAGGTAGTGTGGGAGAAGGGTGGTCTGGCAGTGCTTCTAATTGGTGACGGCCATGGTTGTCCCTAAACCCAGGGGGCCTCTGGGTACCACTGCCCCGCCACCACAGGAGCTATATTCCTAGCCCTACAGAGAACCTCTAACTTCCACATTTGCCCAAACCCACAGGATCTGTCTCCTGCACTGTTCCTGAACCCACAGCATCTCTGTCTCCTACACTCCCCTGAACCCACAGCATCTCTGTCTCCTACACTGTCCCAGAATCCACAGGGACACTGTCTCCTGCACGGTCCCTGAACCCCCTGCATCTCTGTCTCCTGCATTCTCCCCAAATCCAGAGGATCTCTGTTTCCTGCACTGCCCCTGTCACCACAGGATCTCTGTCTGCTACACTGTCCCTGAACCCACAGGATCTCTGTCCCCTACACTGTCCCTGAACCCGCATGGCCTGTCTGTCTCATAATGTCCATGAGCACACAGGGTCTTTGCCTGTCCTTGTACTCTCCCTGAACGCAGTGATGCCAATTTCTAATCACAAGGGTCGTGTGCTTGCGTGTGCTGAGCTTTTGCCCTTGTTTTAGAGATGATTTGTGACTTTCCCTGGAAATTACTGGGACTCTTTTTCTGATTCTATAGAATTCAACTCAATTAAATGCAAGCTGGTAGACTGATAAATTGCTTTATTATTGTCACAAGTACCAAGGTACAATGAAAAATGTGTCTTGCATCCCATTCATACAGATTAACTCATTATAACCGTGCGTTGAGGTAGTACATGGTGAAGTGATAGACTGCAGAATAAAATGTTACCGAGCAAGTGTGCTGCAGGTAGACGGTAAAGTGTAATGTCATAGTGAGGAAGATTGAGATCGGTGGTTATTCATACCAGAAAACTGTTCAATAGCTTTAGAATAGCCTGGTAGTTTGTGTTTTCAGGTTTTTGTAACATCTGCCCAGTGGTAGGCGGGGAAGTGAGATGTGGGGAGAAGACAGAATGTCTGGGGTGGGTGGGATCTGTGATTTTTCTGGAGGTTCTACTGAGGCAGTGAGAAGGATAGACAGGTCCATGGGGTGGTGGTGGAATCTGGTTTGTGTGATGTTCTGAGCTGTTTCAACAGCTCTCTGCAGCTTCTTGTAGTCACGGGCAGAGTGATTGTCGTGCCATGCTGGCCAGGTAGGATGCATTGATTAAAAGTGTTGAGGGTCGATGGGGACATGCCCAATTTCTTTAGCCTCCTGTGACAGTAGAGGCACGGGCGAGCTTCCTTGGCCTTGACATCAGCATGACTGGACCAGGATAGGCTTATTAAGTGCACTCATTTAAAGGAAATGTTCAACAAAATGCATCAGGTTACTAATAACTTTAGTAGGAACAAGATGTACAAAATCCTCAGATTGTCTGAATTTAATGTGGCTCTGACCTTGTGACTCTTAGTAAAAGGATGGTTACATTTTGGAGATGGAAAAATATTTCACTTGATTAAAGTTTGTGCGCTCTGAGCTGTGAGGTTGTGCGGCCGCAGGGTGACTGAAATGCTCCCGTGCACGTAGCCTTTGTGCCACGCAGTTATTAACGCTAAATATTCAGAGTATGTATATTGCAAAAAAATATTCATTTAAACTCCTACTCAGTCTTTGGGCCATGTAAAAATTTCCTGCTCAGAGTAATGGTTGGCCTGTGCAGCTGTAAAACAATTGTGTGTATCAGAAATGGAAATAGAACTCTCTGCAATCAGCTCCATTGGTCAGGTCAAATGATTCGAGGTTTTTATAGAACTATTTTCTTACTCACTGGTTTGCCTACAGTGCATATCATTCATTAGGAGCAGTTATAAACAGTCAGCAACCATTCCTTATCCCCATGGTTCCTGAAGCTGTTTGTTGATGCATTTAAATAAATGAAGAATAGCAATTGTCTTTATCCTCAAGAGTGATCCAAGGACCAAATTAATTGTAGCATCATGACATTATATCATTTAGTTAGGAAGCAGAATCAGTTTAGCGTTCACAGATACACCAATCTTCTTTGGCGTTTCCTCATGCTCAGAGATTGCCTGTTTTGAGGCATGGGAGATTCTTGTGTGTGAATTATTTTTAACATGGAATGCTTGCTGCACACCAGGTACCAAAACAGGCTGATAGGATGAGGTGTTGGTCGAATTCTGATCATGATGTGTGCTGGGAATATCGGAACCCAGGAGCAGAGGAACAGACAGACTCCAATGTAGAGACAGGGATGAAAGTTTATTCATAATAATTCCAAAGGGACATCGGTGGCTCGGCCAGGTGACACCGCGAGAAGTAACATTCTCAAACTGGAACCCTGCGATTAGCGCTAATCGGGCATCTGCTTAAATAATACAAGTAACACAGAATCCCTGAGCCCATCAAAATAAACTTAACAAGCTTAAGCAGAAGGGCACCAGGAGACCACATTATGAAGAATGAGAAAAGCAATGGGAACTCTAAGTGATTATCGACTGTCATTAAACAACAATAAATCAATTCAAGTGCCCTAAAAATCTCGTAGCCCAATGCTCTCTAGCGCCTCTCACAGGCCTGAAGAAGTAATTACGGATCTGAGCAGATTGGAGACCGTATGGCATTGTATGGACTTTATATGCACACTCTCTCTCTCTCTCTCTCTCTCTCCCTCTCTCTCTCTCTCTCTCGTTCACACCCTCAGATTTACATCCATTCTTGCACATGGAAGTATAGAAGTGTTTAGAAGAATGGTGGATGGGTGGGGGGGGGAGGGATCTCATTCCAAGTTATTGAATACTGAAAGGTGTAGATAGAATGTGGAAAGTCTAGGACCAGCGGGCATAGCCTCAGAATAGAAGGGTGTCCCTTTAGAACAGAGATGAGGGGGAATTTCTTTAGCCAGAGGGTGGTGGACTTTGGGAAATCAATGCTTATTCATTTATTTAGTGTTAGAGTGGGGAGCAGACCCTCATGGCTGTTTGAGCCATTATACCCCAGCAACCCCATGACCCCGATCATGCGATGACTTGCCATGACCGATTAGCTGACCTGGTACATCTTTGGACTGTGGGAGGAAACTGGAGCACCCGGGGAAAACACACACATTCCACTGGGTGGATGTACAGAGTCTCCTTACGGATTTAAAGCTGAGGTGATTAATGAGGGTGTTAAAGGTTACAGGAGAATGGGGCTGAGAGGGAAAATAAATCAGCCATGATGGAATGGTGGAGCAAATTTAGATTAGATTAGATTATGAGAACACTCAGTCCTCTTTTATTGTCATTTAGAAATGTATACATGCATTAAGAAATGATACAATATTTCTCCAGAGTGATATCACAGAAAGACAGGACAAACCAAAGACTAACACTGACAGAACCACATAATTATAACATATAGTCGCAGCAGTGCAAAGCAATACCATAACTTGATGAAGAACAAACCATGGGCACAGTAAAAAAAAGTCACAAAAGTCCCCGAGTTGATTGACTCCTGAGTCCCCGCTAGCAGGCGGCAAAAGGGAGAAACTCCCTGCCATAAACCTCCAGGCACCGACAACTGTCGATGCATTGGAAGCAGCCGACCACAGCCGACACCGAGTCCGTTCATCCGAAAACTTCAAGCCTCTAATCAGCCCCTTCGATACAGCCTCTCAAGTGCCATCCTCTGCCGAGCTCCTTCGACCTCGTCCCGGCCGCTGAAACAAGCAAAGCCGAGGATTTTGGGGCCTTCTGCTCTGGAGATTCCGGTACTACACAGTAGCGGTGGCAGCGAAGCGGGCATTTCAGAAGTTTCTCCAGATGTTCCTCCGTACTCTCACATCTGTCTTCATCAAATCAGAATTGTGCACGGTACCCTACTTGACAGATTACAGATATCATTCACCGGAGAGGCCGCGCGCGCTGCCGTTGCGCCATCTCCTCCTCCTCCTCGACTTAATGGGCCGAATGGCCTAATTTTGCTTCTGTGTCTATAGTCTCACTCCCAGACCCACATACACATTTACTCCCATGCCAACATACACACACACTCACTCTCACTCCCACACATACTTGCTCCTTTGGGCATGTTTATGCACATCTCACTCATTCCCATATCCACTCTCACTGCCAAATACACACACTCACTCACTCCCACCCGTACACTCATCCCCACCCATAAAACTGCACATACACACCCACACATACTCACTCACACACACACTCACACACACACTCACTCACTCACACACACACTCACTCACACACTCTCTCACACACACTCACACACACACTCACTCACACACACACTCACTCACACACTCACACTAACACATCCACACTCTCTCTCACACACACACTCACCGACACACACACATACTCACAAACCCGCGCACTCTCACAATCTGATAGGAGAGGAGAGTGGACCATAGGAGAAAGGGAAGGAGGAGGGGCACCCCAGGGAGAGGTGAGAAAAGGTAAGGGGCCAGCGTGGGGAATAGAAGAAGAGGGGAGCGGGAAGGATTTTTTTTACCAGAAGGAGAAATGAATACTCATGCCATCAGTGTGAGGCTACCCAGAAGGTTGATAAGGTGTTGCTTCTCCACCCAGACAGTGGCCTCATCGGGGCACAAAAGGCAGCCATGGGCCGACATGTTGGAACGGGAACGGGAATGGAAATGGGAATTAAAGTGTTTGGCCACTGTAGAGTTCTGCTTTTGGCGGATAGAGGAGAGGTGCTCTGTAAAGCGGCCCCCAATTTACAACGGGTCTCATTAATGTAGAGGAGGCTTCTTTGGGAGCTCCGGATACAAAAGCAGATTTGCAGGTGAAGTGTTGCCTCAGCCGGAAGGATTGCTTGGGGTCCTGAACGGAGGTGAGGGAAGAGGTGAGTGGGCAGGTGTAGCACTTTGGCTGCTTGCAGGGATAAGCACTGGGAGGGATGAATGGACAAGGGGTGCACAGAGGGAGTGATCTCTGTGGAAAGCAAGGGAGGTGGGGAGGTAAAGATATGCCTAGTGGTAGGATCCCTTTGGAGATGGGGGAAGTTGCAGAGGATAATATGTTGGATGAGGAGGCTCATGGGTGGTAGGTAAGGACAAGAGGAACCCTATCCCTGTTAAGGCGACAGAAAGATGGGGTGAGCATGGACGTTTGGGAAATGGAGGAGACGCAGGTGAAGGCGGCAACAGACAATATTTAAGAGCGTACCTCAGATAGGAATAGCTAGTTTATTCAAATCACAGAACTAGCAAGTACACTGACCAAAAACAGCTTGCTGAACATAGAATAGTACAGTATGGTAGAGGCCCTTCAGCCCACAATGCTGTTCTGACCTTTTAATCTACTCTACGATCAATCTAACCCTTTCCTCCCTCATAACCCTCCATTTGCTTTCAACAATGTGCATACCTAGGAAACTCTTAAAAATCCCTAACATACCTGCATCTACCATCTTTTCTGGCAGTGCATTCCACACACTTCCCACTCTATGTAAAAATATAAACTACCCCTGGCACCACCCCCCCCATACTTTCCTCCAGTCATCTTAAAATTAGGCACCCTCGTATTAGCCATTTTCACCCTGAGAATACGTCTCAGGCTGTTCATTCTATCCATGTCTCTTATCATCTTGTACACCTCTACCAAGTCACCTCTCATTCCCGTTGCTCTAAAGAGATTAGCCCTAGCTCACTTGACCTTTCCTCAAAAGACATGCCCCATAATTTAGTCAACATCCCGATAAATCTCCTCCGCACCTTCTCGAAAGCTTCCCCATCCTTCCTATAATGGGGCAACCAGAAATGGACACAATACTCCAAGTGTGGTCTAACCAGAGTTTTATAGAGCTGCACCATTACGTCATGGCTCTTGAACTCAGTCTCCCAACTAATGAGGGACAACATACCATACACCTTTTTAACCACCTGATCAACTTGCACGGCAACTTGGAGAGATCTGTGGACTTGGACCCCAACATCCCCCGTTCTTCCACGCTGCTAAGAATCCTGCTATTGACCCTGTACTCTGCCTTCAAGGTTGACCTTCCAAAGTGAATCACTTCACACTTTTCCGGATTGAACTCCATCTGCCACTTCTCCGCTCAGCTCTGCATCTGATCAATGTTCCTTCTACACTATCCACAACACTTTTCTGATATCTGCAAACTTACTAACCCACCCTTCCATAAATACCCAAGTACCTCAAATGATGTCTGATCGAAATCACTCCCTCGCTTTCCCACCTCCTTCCTCACCCTCAGGATACGCCCATCACTTTCAACTTTTGCCCCCGGTTCCCTGCCCCCTTCCTTTTACACCATGATCTGTTATGCTCTCCAATCAGATTCCCCTTTCTTTCATGCTTTATTCACCTCCCAACATCTCACTTTATTCCATTTTCTCCCCTCTCCTCCACCCCCTGCCTTCCTCTCTTACGTGGATCCACCTATCAACTGCCAGCTCTGGTACTCTTTTATTCTGGCTTCTGCCCGCTTCCTTTCTAGTCCTGATAAAGGGTCCCGATCCGAAATATTGACCATTCATTTCCCTCCACAGATGCTGCCCGACCTGCTGAGTTCCTCCAGCATTTTTCCAGCATTTTCTTTGTGTGTGTGTGTGTGTGTGTGTGTGAGACAGTGTGTTAGCCTTAGTCTGTGCTGTAACTAGAAATGAAGAGATATATGAAATATAATTTACAGAAAAATTATGTTAAAATCTCTCATTTTAACCGGCTGGTTCCTTCTTTGAAAATTGATTGGCCCATTGTAGGATTTTTCAAATGCTTCACTGTCTTTTGCAATTTATTATTTAAACTCAGTAACTGACATACAGTTCCTTTTTTTTTTACAGTGGATTAACATTTAATTGTGGTTTAACATTAGTTTTACTTTGGTGTGCCTTGGGATATATTGCTAGGTTAAGTGAAAGATGATGATATTATTTAAATTATGGAACCATTTTATCTTTTAGTTGGCCAATTACTTTAGCAGTCAAGTTAAAGTAATTAAGGATTTAGAGCTTTCCTGGTGTATATGATGAATAAACTCTTCTCAGGCTTCCAGTCGGTACAGGTATTGATTATAACTGGTTTTGATGACAAACTCTGCCATCTTCATCAGGGATGATGCCTGGGCATGTCTAGTCCACTGCTGTATAGATAAGGGTAGTGCAGTGGGTGTGATCTATATGGATTTTAGTAAGACATTTGACAAGGTTCCACACGGTAGGCTTATTCAGAAAGTCAGAAGGCATGGGATCCAGGGAAGTTTGGCCAGGTGGATTCAGAATTGGCTTGCCTGCAGAAGGCAGAGGGTGGTGGTGGAGGGAGTACATTCAGATTGGAGGGTTGTGACTAGTGGTGTCCCACAAGGATCTGTTCTGGGACCCCTACTCTTAGTGATTTTTATTAACAACCTGGATGTAGGGGTAGAAGGGTGGGTTGGCAAGTTTGCAGACAACACAAAGGTTGGTGGTATTGTAGATAGTGTAGAGGATTGTTG
This sequence comes from Mobula hypostoma, assembly GCF_963921235.1. Lineage (NCBI taxonomy): Eukaryota > Metazoa > Chordata > Chondrichthyes > Myliobatiformes > Myliobatidae > Mobula > Mobula hypostoma. The sequence goes on along the minus strand of NC_086118.1, from coordinate 48,073,410 downwards.
AAGATTGCAGAGAGACATTGATAGGATGCAGAAGTGGGCTGAGAAGTGGCAGATGGAGTTCAACCCAGAGAAGTGTGAGGTGGTACACTTTGGAAGGAAAAACTCCAAGGCAGAGTACAAAGTAAATGGCAGGATACTTGGTAGTGTGGAGGAGCAGAGGGATCTCGGGGTACATGTCCACAGATCACTGAAAGTTGCCTCACAGGTGGATAGGGTAGTTAAGAAAGCTTATGGGGTGTTAGCTTTCATAAGTCGAGGGATAGAGTTTAAGAGTCGCGATGCAATGATGCAGCTCTATAAAACTCTGGTTAAGCCACACTTGGAGTACTGTGTCCAGTTCTGGTCACCTCACTATAGGAAGGATGTGGAAGCAATGGAAAGGGTACAGAGGAGATTTACCAGGATGCTGCCTGGTTTAGAGAGTATGCATTATTCAAGATTCAAAAAAAACTTTGTCATTCTAACCGTACATCAGCTCTGCAGGGCAGAATGAGAAAGCGTTTCTCAGGAGCAGTGCAATCATAACATAACAAACACAACACTAAATAATAAACATAACAATAAATAGTAAAACACAACAGCCACATGTCAGTTAAAATCAAGTTATAAGTGTCCAGTGCAAGTTAAAAGTGTCCAAAGCAGAGTCAGGTAGAGCAGCTATTTAGCAGTCTGACTGCCTGTGGGAGGAAGCTGTTTAGTAGCCTTGTGGTTTTAGTTTTGATGCTCCTGTAACGTTTGCCTGATGGCAGAAGAACAAACAGTTCATGGAGAGGGTGTAAGGGGTCTTTAATGATGTACCGTGTCTTATGTCAAATGTCTTATGTCTTATAATCTCTTATGATCAGAGATTAAGGGGAGCTAGGGCTTTACTCTTTGGAGAGGAGGATGAGAGGAGACATGATAGAGGTATACAAGATATTAAGCGGAATAGATAGTGGATAGCCAGCTCTTCACTTTCCCTGACCAGATGAAGCTGCATCTCCAGTTCCCTAACCCGGTCCCAAAGGAGCTGCAGCTCGATGCACCTGGCGCAGATGTGGCCGTCCGGGAGGCTGGGAGTCTTCCAGACATCCCACATCTGACACCCAGTACAGAACACCGGCCTCACAGACACACTTCCTATTCCTATTCTTCACAAGTAACTTACCTTGCCTAAGCCCCGTTATTGCCAAAGCCCCATTGAGCCAAAGCCCTCCTACTCTGACTCCCTCTACTCTGTCTCCCAGGTCTATAAAGTTGTCTTCTTTTGAAATTCTTCCGGCCGGTGTGACTTGCTGACATCCACGTGCCTGCGCAGTCGTGCCTCGATCCTTCATCGCCCTTACACCTCAAATGCTTCTTCAGATACGTCTATGACACCTTCGTAGTGTGGCCTCATGGACTCCAGGCACTCCACCAGTTCTGCGACCATCTGAACAGTACACATCTGGACGTTCAATTTAAGATGGAGATGGAGAAGAAGGGTTGCCTCCCGTTCCTGGACATTGTAACATGACGGAAACTGGACGGTAGCCTCAGGCGTAGGGTCTATAGGAAACCCATTCACATGGACTTATATCTCAAGAATAACAGCTACCATCATGCCTCCCAACATTGAGCAGTTCTTCCTACTTTGATTAAACGTGCGAAAACTACTCCCCGAGGAAATAAGACAAATATATACGATGTTTCTTCAGAATGGCTACAAGGTGAAGGAAATCTTTCGGGCTCTTAAGAGGGCTGACGGAAAAAGCAGGAAGCCTAACAACGAGGAGGATCCCATCACTACCGCTTGTCTTCCCTATGGTTTCCGGAATGATCGCCAGCATCCTGAAGAAATACTGGATTAATACCATCCACGAACCCGTAAGGAAGCTCAAATCACAGTTTATGCGGGTCAAAGATGACCTGGGACTCAGGCTGGCGTTTACAGGATTCACTGTGAATGCGGAGCAGCGCGTATCGACCAGATGGGACGCACGGTGGAAACCCTCATCAGGGAGCACAGGAGGTGTATCCGTTTGGGTCAGGCAGAGGAATCGGCAGTAGCAGATCATTGAGTTCACAATGGCCATGGGATTGACTTTGACAGCACAAAACTACTGTGCTGTGCGGATGGCTTTCGGGACCACCTGCTGAAGGAAGCCATTGAAATAAAACTAGAGGAAAAGGATTATAACAAAGACGAAGGTCTCGCTCTAAGTAAGAACTGGAAATTGATAGTAAACAAGGTGGGAGAGTGGATGAGGACTAATCAATCAGGAGGGGGTATAAATACCACTGGACTAGACATGCCCAGGCATCATCCCTAAAGAAGATGGCGGAGTTTGTCATCAAAACATCAGTTATAATGTGCTCCCACAAACCATATAACACACACGGCACATAAACCAAGATATTACCATAAATAAGTTAATATACACTGTGAAATTTGTTTTTTTTTGTGGCATCAGTATAGTGCAAGACATAAACATTAACATAAGTTACAAAATAGATAAATAGTGCTAAGTAATGGTAAGAAGAACCAAAACGACTCTCAGAGGTGAACAGCCCCACGTTTTTTGGGCTTCAGGAGAGAACATTGATGTTTCGGGGAAATCCCTGGGAGTCGCCGTTTCATAGTGTGTGATAGAGCCCATTATGTCCTCACTGCCTTATAGACCTCAGCGATTCAAATACTTCTTAAAAGTTGTTCAAGTTCAGGTCCAGTTTATGGTCATCTGAGTGTAACCAAATAGAATATAACCAAGTTATAGGATTACAGTACACCCACAAATCATATAACACACAGGGCACATAAACCAAAATATTACCATAAATAAGTTAATATAATGTAATTCAAAATGCATGCAGCGTAGGTTAATAGGTTTAAGCAGTAAAAGTACAGTACAGTGTAAGCAGCTGGCTGTCCTAGTGACGAGACCTCTGTGATGGGAGGGTATTCGTTAGTCTCACCGCCCGAGGGAAGAAGCCATTACCCAGTCTGGCAGTCCCAGTGCTGATGCTCCTGTACCTCCTCACTGAAGGGAGTGGGTCCGAGAGATTGTGGGATGGGTGGTGAGGATCCTTTGTCCGCAATGCTCCGAGTAAATGTCACTAGCAGGGGTGAGCGAGACCCCAGTGATCCTCTCAGCGGTTCTAACTATCCTCAGTAGGCTTTGCTGTCTGATGCCTTGCAGCCTCTGTACCATGCAGTGATGCAGCCCGACGAGACAATGTCAATGGTGCACCTGTAGAAAGCTGTTAAAATGAGGGTGAGGAGCATTGCACGCCTCATTCTCCTCAGACAGTGTAGGCACTGCCGCGCCTCCTGGACTAAGTGAGGAGGTGTTGCGGGTCCAGGTTAGATTGTCCGTTATGTGCATATCAAGGAACTCTGTGTTCTTCACTCCCTCCACGGCAGATCCACTAATGACTTGTGCCTTCCTGAAGTCCACAATCATCTCTTTTGTCCTGTCCATGCTGACACTCAGGTTGTTGTTCTCATGCTATCTGACCAGCCTCTCAGCCTCCTCTCTGTATGCTGACTCAGGCCGACCACTGTGGTATCACCCGCGAACTTATTGATGTGATTTAAGCTGAACCTGGCAGTACAATGGTGAATTGTGGGAGTATCTGCTACAATCACCTCTTTAGTCAGCACATTCCAGACCTCTATCAACCTCCCCCCTCAGAAAGTCCCTCTATCCCTTTCACCTTAAACCTATGCTCTCTATTATTAAGGATCAACATTATTGCAAAATACAAAATACATTTTATATTTTAAAGTATATATTCCTGACTGAGCAGCCCCAGTCTATTAAAAGTAATGGAGTCATAGTCCTAGAACTCTACAGGACAAAAATATGCCCTTTGGCTCATCTAGTCAGTGCCGATCTATTAATCTGCTTACTCCCATCATCCTGTACCAGGACCATAGCCCTCCATTCCCCTCTCATCCATGTACCCATCTAAATTTCTCTTAAATGTGTAAATTGAACTGGCATTCACCACTTCCGCTGGCAGCTCGTTCCATACTCTCACCACTCTTTGAGTGAAGAAGTTCTCCCTCATGTTTCCCTTAAACATTTCACCTTTCACCCTTAACCTATGACCTTTAGATCTGGTCTCACCCAACCTCAGTTGAAAAAGCCTGCTTGCATTTACCCTATGTATAGCCCTCATAATTTTGGGAGTCGGAAGCGCAGAATCAAATATCGCTGTGATAATTGTATGTTCTAGTACCAATTGTTTGGCGACAATAAAGTATAAAGTATAAAGTACCTCTGTCAAATCTCTCCTCATTCTCCTATAGTATGCTCCAGGGAATAAAGTCTAAACCTATTCAAGCTTTCCCTGTAACTCAGAACCTCAAGTCCTGGCAACATCCTTCTAGATTTTCTCTGCACTCTTTTTCAATGTTACTGATATCTTTCCTGTCGGTAGGTCATCAGAACTGCACACAATACTCCAAATTAGGCCTCACTAACTTCAACATAACATCCTAACTCCTGTACTCAATATTTTGTTTTATAAAGATCAATGTTCCAAAATCTTTCTTTACAACACTATCTAGCTGTGACGCCACTTTGAAGGAGTTATGGATCTGTACTGCCAGACCCCTCTGTTCACTGCATTCCTCAGTGGCCTTCCACTCACAGCACAAATCCTACTCTGGTTGGTCCTTCTGGTGCAATACCTCACACTTGTCTGCATTAAATTCCATCTGCTGGTCCAGGTTCCACTGCAAGCTTTGATAGCCTTCCTCAATGTCCACTCTGCCCCCAATCTTTCAGTCATCTGCAAATTTGCTGATCTGGTTAACTGCATTCAGATCATGGATATAGATGAGAAACATTAATGGACCCAGCACCAATTCCTGTGGCACTCTATTAGTCACAGGCCTCTGGTCAGAGAGGCAACCTTTAACTACCACTCTCTGACTTCTTCCACAAAGCCAATACCTAATCCAATTTGGTATCAGATCTTGAGTGCTGAGCGACTGAACCTTCTTAACCAACCTCCCATGTGGGACCTTGTCAAAGGCCTTGCTGAAGTCCATGAGGACAACCATTCACTGCCTTGCCTTCATCAACGTTATTCATGGTAACTTCCTCGCAAAACTCCGTAAGGTTAGTTAGACATGACCTACCACGCACAAAACCATGTTTACTATCCCTAGTCAGTCCCTGTATATCCAAACATTTATCTAATCCTTCCCCTTAGAATACCTTCCAGTAACTTACCTACTTCTGATGTCAGGCATAACAGCCCATAATTTCCCGGCTTATTCTTAGAGCCTTTCTTAAACAACGGAACAACATTAGCTATCCTCCAGTCCTCTGGCACTTCACTTGTTGCTAAGAACATTTTAAATATCTCTGTTAGAAGTACATATATGGAATAAAATGTTCATAAATACATAAATACCAGCATGCATTTACAATGTAAACAGCATTATATGAGGTAGTTTAAAGTGTTTACTGTGCATTGCAGTTACTGAGGTAATAGATAGGGGGCAGTATGGGGCAGCTAGAATGGTTGATCAGATTAACTGCCTGGGGGGAACAAACTTTTAAGATGGTGTGGATTTTGTTCTAATAAAAGCTATAGTACTTTGCAGAAGGGAGCTTTTGAAAAAGACAGTTTGCTGACCTGCTGAGGGGAAAAAAGATTTTTACAGTTAACCCTAAGAATCCTACGATCCTTATGTTTTTTTATACCTCTATCAGGTCACTCCTCGGCCTCCTCAGCTCCAGGGAAAACAAACCAGCCAATCCAGCCTTTCCTTATAATAAAAAGCAGCCAATCCAGTCTCTCTTTATAACAAACACCAGCCAATCAATCTTGAAACAACTGTTTCATTGTCAGTGGTGTCAATCCCACTCTGGCGTCATTTGGTTTAAGTTCATCTTGGGAACTGAAGATGCTGAAATACTCAGTAGGTCACGTAGCATCTGTGGAAAGCGAAAAAGAGTTGAGGTTTCAGACCCATCAAAATAGCCTACCTGAAATATTAGCATAAGGGATTCTGCAGATCCTGGAAATCCAGAGCAACACACACAAAATGCTGGAGGAACCCAGCAGGTCAGGCAGCATCTGTGGAGAGGAATAATCAGTCGTGTTTAGGTCCAAACGCTTCATTGGGACCTTAAACCTATGAAAGGTCTCGGCCCAAATTGTTGACTGTTTAGTCTTCTCCATAGATGCTGCCTGACCTGTTAAGTTTCTCCAGCATTGTGTGTGTGTATGCTCTGAAACAATAATATTTGTTTTACCTTGCACAGATTTTGCCTGAATTACTGGCTGTTTTCTACATTTTCACTTAATACTTTAAATTTAAAGCATTTGTAGCATTTTTTTTCTGGAAACTGGTGCTTTAAGGATTCTTATCACAGCAGAAGAACATGCAAGTGAGCCTCACCGTGAGATAAGAGATGATTAGCTTCATTTGTCACAGGTACATCAAAACATACAGTGAAATGTGCCATTTGCATCAAATCAAGTCAACAAGTGTCACCACGTTTCTGGTGCCAAAATAGCATACCCTCAATTTACTAATCCTAACCATGCGTCGTTGGATAGTGAGAGGAAACTGGAGCACACAGAGAAACCCACACAGCCACAGGGAGGACGTGCAATCTTCTCAGAGACCGTAGCAGGAATTGAACCAGATCTCACAACTGGCGCTGTAAAGCCTTGCGCTAACCGCTACGCTACTTTGCTTCAGCGCCATATTTACGTTTGCTGGCAACATCGCCGTCACTGGCCGAATCAAAGGTGGCGACGAATCAGCATGTCGGAGGGAGATGGATAGACGGACTGAGTGGTGCCACATCAACCTCTCACTGAGTGTCAGCAAGACCCAGGAGATGACTATTGACTCCAGGTGGAGGAAACTGGAGGTCCATGAGGCGGTCCTCATTGGGCAATTCTGAATCAGAGGTGGAGTGGCTTAGCAACTTTAAATCTGAAATGTTATCACTTCAGAGGATCTGTCCTATTACGAAGAAAGTATGGCAGTGTCTCTATTTCTCTTGGAGGTTTGCGAAGATTTGGCATGTCACCTAAAACTATGTCAAACTTCTATAGATGTGTGGTGGTTGTATCACAGCCTGGTATGGAAACACCAAAGCCCTAGTACAGAAAATTCTACAAAAGGTAGTGGATACGACCCAGTCCATCACAGGTAAAGCCCTCCTAACTGCTGAGCACACCTGTAAGGAGCACTGTCACAGGAAAGCAGCATCCATCACCAAGGAGCCCCACCTTCCAGAACATGCTCTCTTCTTGCCTTGGGATGCACACCACCAGGTTCATGAACCTCTCAACCATCAGACTCTTGAACCAGTGGATATAACTTCACTCAACTTCACTCGCCCTATCACTGAACTGTCCCCACATCCTATGGACTCACTTTGAAGGACTCTTCATCTCATGTTCTCGATATTTATTGTTTATTTATTTATTATTGTCATTATTATTCCCTGTTTTTTTCTATCTGCAGTTTGGTTTTTTTTGCACATTTGTAGTTGTGGGTCCAGTTGGGTGCAATCTTTCATAGATTCTATCGTGTTTCTTGTGTGTACTGTGATTACCTGCAAGAAAATGAATCTCAGGTTTGTATATGGTGACATGTATGTACTTTGATAATAAATTTACATTGAAGTTTGAATCTTATGCAGCTCCTGTAATTATTTTGATTGTTTGCTTCAAGTCCAGGGTTCACACTAGCTACACGTTCAGCACATTGTGAAATTAAAGAGGTTACGCTGAGGAAGCAGATGTTTAGTGTTTGCTTTGAATGGGAATATTTCTAACAATCTATCTCTCCCTCAGCAACAGAATGGCATGTTAGCCCAGATACCACAATGTGATCTTTATAGTGTAGTTTCAAACCATAATCTCCCAACTTGGAGGACAATTATGGAAAAGTACGAACTGACCAAGGGTCACAACCATAATGAAATGTATTAATGGTGTTTATAAATTTTGATAAATCACCTCAGTTTCCTATTATCTGGTTCAGGAGGTTTATCCAAAAGACTTTTTGGCACAGTGGTACAGGTAGTAAAGCCATCGTCCCACCGTTATACAGTTATAGGGTCATATTGCACAGAAATGGATCCTTCAGTCAACTTGTCCCTGACAACCAAAGCACCTAAGGACCCAGATTAATCATTACCTCTAGTGCCATCTATGTGGAGCTTGCCCAATCTCCCCGTCACTTTGTAGATAGCACCTGACCCCCCCACAGAATGTTCCAGCGTCCTGGTACATTCAAAATAACGTGCCAGTCGGCAAGTTAATTGCTCCCTGTGCCTGGTGCTCCAGATGTGGCCTCCTCTACATTGATGGGACAGCTTTGTTGAGTACCTTGCGGGTCTCCTGCCACAATCGGGGTGGGTCGACTGTACAGGATCAAAATAAGCTGCAGAGGGTTGTAAACTCAGTCAGCTCCATTATGGAAGCTAGCCTCTGTAGTATCCAGGACATCTTCAAGGAGCGATGCCTCAAAAGGTCGGTGTCCCTCATTAAGGACCTCCATCTCTCAGGACATGTCTCCTTCTCATTGTTACCGTCAGAAACCTGAAGAGACACACTCAATGATTCAGGAACAGCTTCTTCCCCTCTGCCATCCGATTTCTGAATGGACATCGAAACCACGAACACCACCTCACTACTTTTTTATTTTTATTTTTGCGCTGTATGGTGCACAGGATGGCAACCTTTCCGTTTCCTTAGCACTTGTCTGTTTTTCATGAGGCCGAGTTGCTAGCCTGACGCTCAACCCAGCAAGGATGGAAAGTGTGCAGGGAGCCGACCGGATTCGAACCCAGGACCATTCACGAAGTATGGTGCAGATTCACTACACCACCCGACAACTATTTTATATATATATATATAGATATACTTACTGTAGTTCACATTTTTCCTCTATCATTATCTATTGCATTGTACTGCTGCTGTAAAGACAACAAATTTCATGACATATGCCGGTAATTTAAACCTGATTCTGATTCTGATTGTGGGGAAGATAAAATGGGATTAGTGCAAATGAATGCTTGATGTTCACTATGTAACATCATACAGTGAAGGTATATATAAGGCAGAGGTAGATAAATCCTTGATTCGTCAGGGCATGAAGGATTACAGGGAGAAAGCGGGAGATTGGGGCTGAGAGGGAAATGGATCAGCCATTATAAAATGGCACAGCAGACTTGATGAGCCAAATAGCATAAATCAGCTCCTATATCTTACAGACTCCCTGAAGGCATGTCAAATCAAATGGTTCAAATAGGTCAATTCAACATCAGAGAATGTATGCAGAATACAGCATGAAATTCTTACTCTTCACAGACATCCACAAAACAAGAACCCCATAGAATGAATGATAGAAACATCAGAATCCCAAAGCCCTCCTGCAGCAGATCTGTTGACCCCCCACTTGTGCCAACATAAGCATTGACCCTTCTCCGCTCCCCCACCTTGCAAGCAATCGCAAAAGTCCTGCAAAATACCTTGATCAGCAGTGAATATCCTCAGGAGAGGAGAGGAGAGAAAAGGAGAAAAGTTGCAAAGATAGAAATAGATATGTTAGTTTGTCCATTATTCTAGTTAATATTTTCTTCACAGCACCAAATCAGGAAGGGAGGAGAAGATGGCGGCGTGATGCAGCATGCGCGGCCGCTTTGAATTGATAGCGTATTTGTTAAATAGGAGCCGTGCACAATCCTGATTTGATGGAGACAGCCGTGAGAAGCACTGAGGAACATCTGGAGAAACTTCTGAAATGCCTGCTTCACTGCCGCTGCTACTGTGCGATCGAGAATCTCCAGAGGGGAAGGCCTCAAATCCTCGGCTTTGCCTATCGCCTGTTGCCAGGGCCGGGGTTGAAGCGCTCGGCAGAGATGGTGCTTGGTGCTCGTTGTTGGAGGGCTGGTCGGAGGCTCGAAGTTTTCAGATGGACTCAGAGTCGGACTGTGGTCGGGTGCTTCCAGGATGCTGCATCGGCAAGTTTGCGGTGCTGGAAGCTCATTGCAGGAAGAGTTTTCTTCCTTCAACTGTCTGCGTGAGATGATGGGACTTTCAAGAGACTTAGAGACTTTTTTTTTACCGTGCCCATGGTCTGTTCTTCATCGAATTATGGTATTGCTTTGCACTGTTGTAACTATATGTTATAATTATGTGGTTTTTGTCAGTTTTTTTAGTCTTGGTTTGTCTTGTGTTTCTGTGATAGCATTCTGGAGGAACAAATTGTATCATTTCTTAATGCATGCATTACTAAATGACAATAAACGAGGATGTGTCCACATAATCTAATCTTAAAAAAATCATATAAAAGATGTATGTTTGTGAATGTAGACTACACACTTTTCTCTCTGATTGTCATTTCTGAGTGGGATATTATTAAACACAGTATTCTGTTTTCTAGAGGTTTATTGAGATTAAATATTTCATGGCTTAATTTACTTCTGAGGTGGATTTGCTTCAAAGTGGAATACAACAATTTTTTATTACCTAGGTTTGAGACAGAACATTGCAAATACACTTTGGAAAAAAACAGCTGCCCTCATGACAATTAAACTTTTGTCTTATGTGTTAATCGATTTTTTGGCTAACTAGTCTGTGTGTGTAACTTCACTAATGTGATAGATGGCTCTCTTTCCATGGCAATTGTGTTCTGTTAACTTTTAGAGAATAAAAATTTATTGCAAGTTAAAGTGTCCGACACATGGCATAAACAGTGCTAACAGTGTGAGAAACCTTAATGATTAAAATGTTACCAGGGCAGACATAAAAAGTTCAAGCTCATTACCAAGGGGAAGGGATGAAGACCTGTTGAACAATTGCTGGCAGCTTGTGAGGGGTTTAATTATGTTCACTGGAACTCAGGCATATTGCGCAGTCTGCAGTGATTGGATTTTTGACGGTGGAGAACATGGTGAGTTTGCCTGTTGCGGTCTATATGGGTTTTAGCAGGGTGTATGATTATCAATCAATTAGTCATGTGCTTGATAATGAGGGAGAATCATAGCCAGATCGAACCCTGTCCTATCCGGATGCATTGTGGCTTGATAGGGCAACTGCTCTGCTGAGACCACAGGAAACTGCAGTGTGTTGCGGACACAGCTTAGCATGTCATGCAAACTGACCTACCCCCTTGGGCTCTGTCTACACTTTTCCATGCCTCTAAAAGCAACCAGCATAATTAAAGATCCCAACTATCCTGGACTTCCTCTCTTCTACCCTTCCCCCTTCCACTGGGCAGAAGATCCAAAAGCCTGAAAGCATATACCCCCAGGCTCAAGGCCATGATACGACCCTTGAACAGTTCCCTAGCACAGTAAGTTTGGAGAAGAAAAGATTTCAAGTCACAAGCATACTGAAACATGCAGCAAAATATATCATTTGCGGCAAATCAAATCAGCGAGGATTGTACTAGGCAGCCTGCAAGTGTTAACATGCTTCCAGTGCCAACGTAACACGCCCAGAAATCTCTACCCTAATGAAGGGTCTAGGCCCGAAACGTTGACTGCTGCCTGACCTGCTGAGTTCCTTCAGCATTTTGTGTGGGTTGCCCTGGATTTCCAGCATCTGCAGAATCTCCGGTGTTTATCCCTAACCCTAACCTGTATGTCTTCGGAATGTGAAAGGGAACGTGGAGGAATTACACGCAGCCACGGGAAGAATGTCCAAACTCCTTACGTCTTGTGACGGGAATTGAACCTTGACCTTACAACTGGTGCTATAATAGCGTTAAATTGCTCTGCTGCCCTTGTCTTGTGAGGGCTCTTTAGCTCATAATCTACCTCGTTATGGCCTTGCACCTTATTGTCTGCCTGCACTGTACTATATTTTGCATTCTGTTCCTGCTTTTCCTTTGTACAATTTCAATGTACTGACGTTTGGAATGATCCAAAAATGCAGAACAAATTTTTCCCTTGTATCTTGCTACATGTGACAATATCAAATCAATTACAAATTCAATACTAAATAACTGGATACTTAGATGTTCAATGGAGCAGAGGGGTCCAGATCCCTCCCTGTAAGTGGCAAGATAAGGAGCCTGACTAATTAAAAAGCATACGGTGGGCATTTGTTCGTTATGTGTTGTGTTGGATGACATAGGTGATCATGGTCCCATGACCATGATTGTTCTTGGCACATTTTTCTACGGAAGTGGTTTGCCATTGTCTTCTTCTGAGCAGTATCTTTACAAGATGGGTGACCCCTGCCATTATCAATACTCTTTAGAGATTGTCTGCCGGGATTCAGTGATCACATACCAGGACCTAAGATATAGACTAGCTTCTCATACAACCGTCCACTACCTACTCCTAGGGCTTCATGTGACCTTGATTGGGGTGGGGGGGGGCTGCACTACACCGTGCCCAAGGGTGACCTGTAGGCTAGTGGAGGGAAGGAGCGCCTTACACTTCCTTTGGCAGGGACATATCTCCACCTATGATGTATGTGTCTTTATTGTGTGGGCACGTGGCCAAGTGGTTAAGGCATTCAACTAGCGACTGAAGGTTATGAGTTCGAGCCCCAGCCGAGACAGCGTGTTGTGTCCTTGGGCAAGGCACTTAACCACACAGTGCTCTGAGATGACAACGGTGCCAAGCTGTATCGGCCCCTGCCCTTCCCTTGGACAACATCGGTGTCGTGGAGAGGGGAGACTTGCAGCATGGGCAACTGCCGGTCTTCCATACAACCTTGCCCAGGCCTGCGCCCTGGAGAGTGAAGACTTTCCAGGTGCAGGTCCATGGTCTCACAAGACTAACGGATGCCTTTATTGTGTGAAGCAGAGAGAAAAAAAAGTGGGAAGGTCACCTTAGAACTCATTGAAGCAATAATTAGTGAACAACTATAGTTCCATTGACAGTCCTGGTCATCAAACTATAGGGATAAGTGAACAGCAGAGAGGCTGTTGAGCCTGTTGGGTGAGAATAGAACTAGAGGTCCGAGGTTAAGGGTGAAAGGTGAAATGTTCAAGAGAAACCTGAGAGAGATCTTTTTCACTTAGTGTGAGTGTGAAATGAGCTGCTGGTGGAAGTGGTAGGTGCGGGTTCAATTATCAACATTTAACAGAAGTTTGGATGTGTGGAGCATGGACGACCGTGGTCCAGTTGCGGGCCAATGAAACTAGGCAGAATAACAGTTTGTCATGGACTAGATGGGCCGAAGGGCCTGTTTCGGTGCTGTAGGGTTCTATGACTGTGAAGTAGCTGCGTGTAAAAGTCAATGAGGGAAAATTGGACAATTTGGGACCATTTTCATTTGCAGAGAGGAGGATGAGAGGAGATTTAATAGGAAGGATAAGAAAGTGCTATTTCTCTTACAATAACCAGGTATCAGTGACAAAAGGTAATTTGTAGAATCATTAAAGAGGAAAGGAAGAAAAACATTTTCTTCTACAAATGGTGGGTGTTTAGAACTGAAGGTCGATATGAGGAGTAGAAGCAGACAATACCTTAAAAAATTTCCTGGAACTGCACGTTACTAGACCACAGATCAGAACCTGGGTTAGGGTGGACAGCTCCTTTTCAGCTAGCATTGCAAGATGGCTTACACCATCTCTGTGGAACAAACCTTCAATTCGGTGACTGCTTCCCCATATTATTTTTAGTTACAAAGTAAATGATATCTCAGAGCTCGTGCTGAGATAATGCCACAGGAATGACAGCCTGGATTAATCACTTTGATATAGCTGTCGTTGTTCAGCTGTGTTCAAAGAACTACGATCCGTTCCCTGTTGTGATCCCACTTCATTCCACAACTGTTAGTAAAAGAAAACAAATGCAATGATCCAGGTTTGAAATGAGTTTTACCTGCTGGATCTTTGATTGTTCCCGTGACTGGAGGCAATCAGAGTCACAGAATCGGCCAGGATCAGCACTGCCAATCACTGCTTTCTGACCCTATGTGGTCGGTAAACCAGCTTGGACATGTGTGATAGCTCTTTCACACATAAAACTATAAGACTTGGGAGCAGAATTAGATTTATTGATTTTCTAATATATTTGTTGTTGTAATTTATCGTGATTTTTAATGTATTCCACCATGCTGCAGCTGCAGAACAAATTTCACGATACATGTCCGTGATAATGAACCTGATTCTGATTCATTAATGCACTTGTATCACCTGAAATCAGAACTCAATTACATGAGACGGCCTTGATTTAATTAAAAATGCTGTTTCTGACAGTAAAACGAGCACAATATAAGACAGACGCAGAATTAGGCCATTTTCCCCATTTATTCTGCTCCGCCATTCCATCTTGACTGATTTATTATCCCTCTCAACCCCATTCTCCTGCCTTCTCCCTGTAAACCACGACGCCCTTTACTAATCAAGAATCAATTCCAGTGCTTAGCATTTTACCCTGACCTTTTGCAAAGAGTGACAATGGAGTAGTATATCAGTACGATAACCTACGAGTGTGGGCGGGGGGGGAACAAACCGAGCCCGCAAGACGAAAGCATGCGCACTTGAAAAGGGAGAGCCCTTCACTGCGCGGGCAATCGGCCACCTGCTCACTCACCACAGTCTCACATTCGATTCAATACAGTTCATCATCGGTGGGCAGCTCGGTGACTGAGAAGAAGAAATTGCTGTGGGAATGAAGAGAAGGGCGACACAGTAGCGCAGTGGTCAGCGTAACGCCGTTACAGGGCCAGCGACTCTGGGTTCAATTCCCACCGCTGTCTGTAAGGAGTTTGTACACTCTCCCCGTGACCACTTGGATTCCTCCAGGTTCTTCAGTTTCCTCCCACAACAAATAGGTTAGTAGGTTAATTAATCTCACAGGTGTAATGGGCCCATCGGGCAACCTATAGATAAATAACCTATTTATTATAAATTACTATGATTGCACATGGCACAGTTAGGTGGAGACTTAACATAAAGATTTTTAATCCTCATGTATGTGAAGGATGTAAGAAAGAGAGTCAATTCAATTCATTGGCAGGAAGAGCTTGTTACCGTGCAGTGCACCTAAATTAAATTTTTAAAAAAATTGGAGCTGGAAATGGTCCCAAATTTAAAAAAAACTGGAGGTGTATTTTTGAGGCTTGGGTTCTAGAATAAGTACTAATCATTGGGGCAGATGTAATCAATTTAGCACCTTGGACCTGCTCTGCCACCTCAACATCGTTTTCCCATCAGAGTTACTCAGACAGCATAAAGTCTTGGGTCACATCACCCTTCTGATAGATCAACAAATGTCAAGTGGAAGTAATGGCCTGGTGGCTGCTTGTAAATTCAGAAAGCCCAGGTTGTAGATTGCACCTGAAGTCTGGCTGAAGTGGCAGATAAATACGTTACGTTGACTATCTGCGTTGTCAATAATTAATTGGATTGTTACTCTGGATCCGATGCAGCACAAAAAACCCCACAAAATGCAGGATAAGGTAAAGAACACAATAATTTTTAAAAAACAGTAAATATAAATATGTTGGATAGCTTATGTACTGTAAATAGATTGTATGTCAATAAAGTGATGCTAGGCACAGGAGTGTCTGCACAGGAAGTGACTGACAGGAAATGATAAAGTACTGGTGGTGGATTAATGGGCGAAAGTGTTGATCAGCCTTACTGCTTGGGGAAGTTAACTGTTTTTGAGTCTGGTGGTCCTGGTATGGATGCTCTGTAGCCTCCTCCCTGATGGGAGTGGGACAAACAGTCCATGAGCAGGGTGGGTGAGATCATTCATGATGTTACTGGCCCTTTTCCGGCATCTTTCTGTGTACATGTCCCTGAAGGTGGGTAGGTTGGTGCCAGTGATGCGTTGGGCAGTTTTGACTACCCGTCGCAGAGCCTTCCTGTCCACGGCAGAGCAGTTTCTGTACCAAGCAGTGATGCAGCGTGTTAGGGTGCTCTCTACAGCACATCTGTAGAAGCACGTAAGTACAGATGTGCATAGTCTAGCTCTCGTCAGACAGAAGAGGCATTGGTAAGCTTTCCTGATTGTATAAGACCATTTACATGTACACAAGGAGCACAGCATTGTCCCTGTCACCAAACTGATCTGAAGTTTGAAGAAAGAAATGGCATTTTTATGCAGAAATTGACTAGCTGTATAAAATATTGATGTGCACTTCTGAATTCCATTATTTGCATATTTAAGTACCAGTAGAACATAGAAAAGTACAGGAGCAGGCTATTCGGCCCACAATGTTGTGCTGAAGCAGCTAAAAATCTAATCAAAAACACCCAAACACTAATCTGTCCTACCAGCACCATGTCCATATCCCTCTCTCTTCCTTACATCCATGTGCCAATCCAAATATCTCTTAAAAGCCTCTAAATTATTTGCCTCTACCACCATACCAGGCAGTGCATCAGCGCGTTTGGCATCCATGGCTCTCTGAGTAAAAAACTTACCCCTCACGTCCCTGTTGAACCTACCTCCTTTCACCTTCAATGCATGCTCTCTGGATAGACATTCAAATACTGGGAAACAGATGCTGTTTGTCTACTCAATCATAGTCTTGTAAACCTCTATCAGATCTCCCCTCAGCCTCCGGTGCTCCAGAGAAAACAATCCAAGTTTATCCAGTCTCTCGTGATAGCACATGCCCTCTAAACCAGGCAGCATCCTGGTAAACCTCTTCTGCACCCTCTCCGAGCCTCAACATCCTTCCTATAGTCGGGGGACCAGAACTATACGCAATACTCCAGATGTGGCCTAACCAGAATTTTATAATGATGCAACACAACTTCATGACTTTTGAACTCAATGCCTCGACTAATAAAAGGAAGCATTTCATAAACCACCTTATCGACCTGTGTAGCCACTTTCAAGGAGCTATGAACTTGGATCCCAGGACCTCTCTGCTCAGTAACACTGTTAAGGACCTTCCCCTTAACTGTCTCCTTGCATTTTCCCTATCAAGGTTCAACACCTCACACCTACCTGTGTTAAACTCCATCTGCCAGTTCTCAGCCCATATCTGCAACCGATCTACAGTATATCCGGCTGTATTCTTTGTCAGTCTTCTACATCATCTGCAACTCCACCAACCTTGGTATCATCCTCAGATTTACCCACCCACCCATCTACATTTTCATCCAGGCCATTAATAGAACACAAACCTCCAGGTTGAGTCGGTGGTGAAGAAGGCGAATGCAATGTTGGCATTCATTTCTAGAGGAATAGAGTATAGGAGCAGGGATGTGATGTTGAGGCTCTATAAGGCACTGGTGAGACCTCACTTGGAGTACTGTGGGCAGTTTTAGTCTCCTTATTTAAGAAAGGATGTGCTGACGTTGGAGAGGGTACAGAGAAGAGGTACCGGGAATGAGAGGTTTAGCATATAAGGAACATTTGTCTGCTCTTGGACTGTATTCCTTGGAGATTAGAAGAATGAGGGGAGACCTTATAGAAACATTTCGAATGTTGAAAGGCATGGAAAGAGTGGATGTGGAAAAGTTGTTTCCCATGATGGGGGAGTCTAGTATGAGAGGGCATGACTTAAAGATTGAAGGGCACCCATTCAGAAGAGAAATGCGAAGAAATTATTTTAGCCAGAGGGTGATGAATCTATGGAATTTGTTGCCACGGGCAGCAGTGGAGGCCAAGTCATTGGGTGTATTTAAGGCAGAGATTGATAGGTATCTCAGTAGCCAGGGCATCAAAGGTTATGGTGAGAAGGCAAGGGAGTGGGACTAAATGGGAGAATGGATCAGCTCATGATAAAATGGCGGAGCAGACTCGATGGGCCGAACGGCCGATTTCTGCTCCTTTGTCTTATGGTCTTAAACAGCAGAAGTCGCAACCCGGATCTCTGTGGAACACCACTGATCACAGACCTCCAGCTTGACTAAGTCCCTTCAACCACCACACCTTGCCTTCTATGAACAAGCCAGCTCTGAATCCAAACATCCAATTCATCTCAGATCTCCTACACCTTAATCTTCTGGATTAGCCTCCCTTGTCTTGGAACGTTCAGTGACCTCGGTTCCCTGGTTTGAGCAGAAAGGTTGTACAAGGATTAGGCTTTCAAGGACTGTGTCCAGCCTGGGTGACTGGACTAGGTCTGCACACCATCTCCGTCAGCTAGTCATCTTGACGGTTGACTTAGTGAACTCCAACACATAGAAAAGTGTCCTCACTCTTTTCTGCTAGCACGTTATTTTAACCCTTGCATTGCTGCAATGCTCACACCTGCAGAGTGTCTGATTTTAAAGCACCCCCTCAAGTGGAGAAACTGAATGGGTATCACTTTCTATCTGGAGTATGTTGTAACGAGGAGCAGATACTTTCACTGAAGATGAGCTTGAGAGTTGTGAGTATTCCTGCCATGCTGTTAGTTAGACCATAAGACATAGGAGCAGAATTCGGCCCTTCGGCCAAGCGGTTGACTTGTTCCATCGGATCTGCTCTGCCATTCCATCATGGCTGATTTATTATTCTTCTCAACCCCATTATCCTGCCTTCTCCATGTAACCTTCGATGCCCTGACTAACCCTACCAGCCTCTGCTTTAAATATACTCAATGCCTTGGCCTCCACCTTCGTCCATGGCAATGAATTCCACAGATTCACCATCCTCTGGCTAAAGGAATCCCTTCTCGTCTCTGTTCTAAATGGACGTCCCTCTATTCTGAGGCTATGCCAATCTCCAAATGTGTCCAGATCCTTCTGCAGATTCACCACCCTGCTTCCTCAACACTTCCTGCATTCAACACTCAACAACACCTATCTTCATATTGTCCACTAAACCATCTATTCTGCCATCCAAATCATTGACTGATAATGCGAAAAGAAACGGTCTCAACACAGACCTCTGTGGAATACCACTAATGGGATACTGGCAGCCAACCAGAATAGGCCCCCTTTATTCCCACTCTTTGCCTTCTGCCAATCAGCCACTGGTCTCTCCATGCTAGAACCTTTCCTGTAATATCATGGGCTCTTTAATCGTTAAGCAGCCTCATGTGCGGCACCTTGTTAAAGGCTTTCTGAAAATCCAAGTAAACAATATCTACTGACTCTCCTTTGTCTATCCTGCTTGTTAATTCCTCAAAGAATTCCAACAGATATGTCAAGCAAGATTTCCCCTAAGGAAACCATGCTGAATTTGGCCTACTTTATCATATGCCTCTAAGTACCAGAAAACCTCATCCTTAATAAAGGATTCCAATATCTTCCCATCCACTGAAGTCATGCTAATTGGTCTATAATTTCCTTTCCTCCGTTCTTAAAGAGTGGAGTGGCGTTTGCACTTTTCCTGTCCTTCAGAACCATTCCAGAATCTACTAATTCTCGAAAGATCATGTTTAATACCTCCACAAGCTCTTCAGCGACCTCTTTCAGAATCTTGTGGGGGGGGGGGGGTGTAGTCCATCTGGTCCAGGTGACTTATCTACCTTCAGACCTTTCAGCTTCCCAAGCACCTTCTCCTTAGCAATAGCACTGCTCTCACTTCCACTTCCTAACAGTCTTGACATTTCTGGTGTACTCTTAGTTAGAAGACTAATACAAGTATTTATTAAGTTCACCCTCCATTTCTTTGTCCCCCATTACTACCTCTCCAGCATCATTTGCCAGTGGTCCAATATTCACTCATGCCTCTCTTTTACTCTTTCAACATCTGAAAATCTTTTAGTATCCTTTTTGATATTTTTAGTTAGCTCACCTTCAAGTTTCATCTTTTCTATCTTTGTGTTCTTTTAGTTGCTTTCTGTTGGTTTTTAAAGATTTCCCAATAGACAATAGACAATAGGTGCAGGAGTAGACCATTCGGCCCTTCGAGCCAGCACTTCCATTCACTGTGATGATGGCTGATCATCCACAATCAGTCTTGGGGTCCAATCTTCTACATTCTCACAAATTTTGCTATATTATATGCCCTCTCTTTTGCTTTAATGCTGCCTTTGACTTCCTTTGTCACCCACAGTTGCCTTGTCATCCAGTTTAAGATGGCTCTACTGGAGGTGGGTGACAGCTTACTGGCGGTTCTCAAAGCAAGAATTACGGTGAAATACTCTATTAATAACACTTTTTCTGTGGAAATCTGTGGTAAACAACCACCGCAAACAATGAAGAGGCAAGCGAGGATGAAGCAGGTCCAAGGGTTGAGTTGGGTGGGTGCGAGGTGGAGTTGGAGCATGGTCAAGTGGATGGAGTGAGGTCAGGGCATGTTTGAGATGAAGTCAGAGTCAGAGAAGGTGTTGGAGAGAGCAGAGCAGAGAAAAGTTGGAGTTTTTTTTCCAGAGTCAAGGTTGGATTCGTCTAGGTGCCGGGCTGATTTGGAAATGTCAAGTACGGGCCAGCACAGAACGCATTGCTGTGGTGAGGCCCGGGTTCTAGAGCAGGGGGATGACCTGGTGCTCGGACAAGTTAGACGCTAGGCCAGATGGACTGAAAAGGCAGGGTGTCGGGCTCGGAAGTGAGGATCAGGGCTGGTTGTGCTCCACGCCTTACTCTGCTCTCCTCGACACTGAGATTATGGACCTGCTGCAGCTCCTCCAGGCTTCGGGTTTATGGACTCAATTCCATTCGGAATGTTGATGCTTGCCTTATTGTTTGCATGATTTGTTTTATTTTTCTCTCTGTGCATTGGGTGTTGGTCCTTTTGAAAAATTGTGTTCTTTAGGGTTTCTTGTTTTGAGGCAGCCTGTAAGCAGAGGAATCTCAAGGTTCTATAATTTATACTTATCTTGATAATAAATGTATTTGGAACTTTGAATCATTCCTTGCCTAGGCTGAAAGTTTGAGAAGGCAAGGGTGCAGTCCGCTCAGGCAAGAAAGCTCTTTGAAAAGCATACAACAGGAATTCTGCAGATGCTGGAAATTCAAGCAACACACATCAAAGTTGCTGGTGAACGCAGCAGGCCAGGCAGCATATCTAGGAAGAGGTACAGTTGACGTTTCAGGACGAGACCCTTCGTCAGGACCAAGGGTCTCGGCCTGAAATGTTGACTGTACCGCTTCCTAGAGATGCTGCCTGGCCTGCTGCGTTCACCAGCAACTTTGATGTGTGTTGCTTGAAAAGCATAGCTTTTTTTTGCACAGCCGGGGACCAGAGCCATTTAGCTTACTGAGACAAGGTAAGGATGTGATGGAAGCATTCATTGATCACACACCAACTAAGGGACAATTACTTCACTAACTTCAGAGTATTGTCAGTTGTTGGCTTGTAGTTTCTGTTGACTTGTAACACCTATATTGTGAAGGTTGATTGATCTTGCCAGTAAGGAATTCAAACATGGACAGTTTACCAAATGGTCAAAATCTGTAACTGACAGTCAATTTTGTACAAAAATATCTCTGTTCAGACTTCAGAACAATGTGGTGGCAGGGGCCGTGCTATTCTCCTTTGTGCACGAGTAAATAAAGTATGGTTGAGGAATGAGTATGATATTTTTGAGTCCAGTTCATCGGTGTCGACAATGGCATCACGTACCAACCTTCGAGGTTGAATACTTAAGGTGGTGTCATGGAAACACTAACTAAGAACACCAGAGTGTCTTCGAGTTTTGTTTTAAGAGTTTATTAATGTGATATCATGGAGAGTCTGCAGCAGTCTCCACCACCACCAGAGCTCTGATTTTTAGGTTGTACAGAGCTCATACATGCAAACAACTTCACATAACTTTGTTTGGCATCCCACGGTCAGTACATGATCAATCGTTTAAAAGACATGCCAATTATCTCTCAGCGTGAGTCTAACAGTTCTTCCTGCTTCCTGTTATCGGGACTCATAATTTACCCCCAGACACATCCTTCCTCCTTCTTCCAGGGGCCTAGTATCTTATTTATCGGAGTTCCTGCTGCTGCACTTATCATCCAAGGTTATTCTCGACACACACCAGCGGTCTTAGGCCCAGCTGCTCCGGAATGGTCAAGTATCCCATCATACACCAGTTTTAACCACTTCTACCACAGGTGGTGAGATGGTGTTGCTGGTTAAGTGTGTCATCAACCATGAGGATTGTGTATGTGCAAGTGGAGAGTATTCGATCACACCCCTCGTTCGAACCGATCAGGTAGTAAGTGATTCTCTGTTAATTACCACGGTCTGTAAATTAATCAGGTAACCCTGGCAATTGTACGGTCTAATTTCTCATCAATGCGAAGTACTAGGGTACTGATGGAAATGCCATTCAACGTAAAGGAGAGGTAATAAACTGCCTCTTGAGTGACTGTGGTCCCTTATAAGGCTCGAATGGTTCTCACCATTTCTCACCTTAAGTCTAGATGTCAGGCTCCAGTAAAAACCCAGCTGGAAAGATGTACAATATGATGGTTTATGACACTGTATGTTGAATATTAGCTGTAATATTTTAGAGTGCTGTAACTATGACATTCATATTAGCAGCCCACTAATTTAGATTCTTGTGCTTTGTGGCATAGAGCTAGATGCTACACTGGTGAATGAGTTTACTTAATGTATATAAACAGCTCTAGAGGACCGTACAATGTCCTCTTTCTTTTGAGGAAATATTTACAGAAAAGCTGGGTCCTACTGTGTAACATAGTCTTACTTTTTTTTTCAGGTAAAAATGCTTGCATTGCTTTGATAGACCCCTTTAGCGAGGAGAGTCAAAGTGTGCCTGAGTCCCAGCAACACCTACTGTGTAAGTGCCAGCATTTCTTCTGCGTGTGTGTGTGCGTGTGTGTGTGTGTGTGTGCGTGTGTGTGTGTGTGTGTGTGTGTGTGTGTGTGCATGCACTCCACGTTCAGATTTAGTTTCCAGTCATTCATGGAAGATGGGCCATCCCACATTGAACGGAATGACTAATGAGGCGTTTCAGAGGGAAGAGACTAATCTTTGCATGTCACAGCAAGATTCATTGCATTCAGGTAAGGATGGGAGATCTCCTTTTCTGGAGGGTATAACTGAGCCAGATAGGTTTTTATGAAGACCAATTTGACAAACAAGGCTTCCTTTTTAATTCTAGCTTTATTCCATTTGAATTTAAATTGTGTGACCTCTACGGTAAGATGCAAATTCACATCCCAGGATCAATGGTCTAGGTTAAATGTCAATATAAATATACGTATTTTATATTTGTTAATTTATTTGTGGTAATATTATTTTATGTGTTGTGTGTGGGTTATACAAATTGCGTTGTGCACCTTGGTCTGGAGGAACATTTTGCGGTCTACATGTACACATTTGAAATGACAATAAACTAAAACTTGAACATGAACGGTCTGGGAATATTCCTCGTAACCACATGGGTTTCCTCTGGGTGCCTTGGTTTCCTCCCGTATTTCAAGAACTTGTTAGTAGGTTAAAGATATATAAAGACTAAAAATGATCTTTATTTGTCATGTGTACAACATTGCGGCATACAGTGAAATGCGTTGTTTGTGTCAATGACCAACACAGTCTGAGGATGTGCTGGGGGCAGCCCGCGATTATCGCCGCACTTCCGGTGCAAAATAGCATGGCCACCACTTACAAGCCCTAAGCATATGTCTTTGGAATGTGGGAGGAAACTGGAGCACCCAGAGGAAACTCACATGGTCATGGGGAGAACGTAGCCACTCCTTACAGACAGTGGCGCACCCCGATCTTCTGATCACTTGTGCTGTGAAGTGCTGTGCTGACCGCTACGCTACCAAGGCACCACATTAGGTCACATGGGTGTAACTGGGCAGCACAGGCTCATTTCACAAACTTCACCACATATATCGTGACCGAAAGAACTGTGCAAAAGTCTTGGGCACAAATATACAGCTAGGGGGCTGAAGTCTTTTGCACAGTACTGTATTTGTCAACATGGAGCACAGAGTGAATTTGTAAATCTGACGGGAGCAAAGGATGTTGGGAATGGCAAGGGTAAAGTGCCACGGGAGGGGGTGTGGGACAGCTGGCAGAGAAGAAACGTCAGGGATGGGTGGTGGTGTGGGCGCAGACACACCCAGCCTGAGACACCAGGCAAGGTTCCAAACAATTGGTTTATTGGTCATTGCAGAATGTCTCTGTGATACTTCCCACTTCCTCCCCTCTCCTTTCCCCTGTTCCCAATCATGATTCCCCTCTCTCTGCCTCCTTCCCACACTCAGTCCAAAATAGAGACCCATATAAGAATCAGGTTTATCATCACTCACATATGTCATGAAATTTGTTCTTTTTTGCAGCAGTACAGTGCAATACATAAAATTACTAGACTGCTATGCAAAGATCCTAGAAACCCTGATTTTTTATATACAGACTCCCTTTCAAGGACTCTACAAATCATGTTCTCAGCATAATATATAGAGTGCTGTGCAAGTCTTAGGTATATATATTGTTGGCGTGTGGCCAAGTGGTTAAGGCGTACGTCTAGTGATCTGAAGGTCGCTAGTTTGAGCTTTGGCTGAGGCAGTGTGTTGTGTCCTTGAGCAAGGCACTTAATCACTCATTGCTCTGCGACGACACTGGTGCCAAGCTGTATGGGTCCTAATGCCCTTCCCTTGGACAACATCGGTGGCGTGGAGAGGGGAGACTTGCAGCATGGGCAGCTGCTGGTCTTCCATACAACCTTGCCCAGGCCTGCACACTGGAAACCTTCCAAGGCGCAAATCCATGGTCTCATGAGACTAACGGATGCCTATTATATATATATGCTGAGAACATGATTTGTGGAGTCCTTGAAAGTGAGTCTGTAGGTTGTGGAATCAGTTCAGTGTCGAGATGAGTGCAGTTATCCTCGCTGGTTCAGGAACCTGGAGGTGTGGGACCTAAGGCTCCTGTCCCTCCTGCCTGCTGACAGCAATGAGAAGAGACTGTGGCCCGGCTGGTGAGGGTCTTTGCTGACGGACGCTGCTTTCTTATGGCACCACTTCTTTTGGATGAGCTCAACGGTGGGGAGGCTCTTCAGCCCTGCTAGTCCATGCCAACCATGGTGCACACCAATATGGATCCACTGGCCAGTGTTTGACCCATATCCTTCTAGGGCCCTCTACCTGTGTACTTTTACAAATGTCTTTTAAATGCTGTTATTGTACCAGTGTCAACTATTTCCTTTGGCAGCTCTTTCCATGTATGGTCCACCTTTCTGTGAAGAAACTGCCAGTAGGGTTCCTCTTAAATGTTTCATCTCCCACCTTAAATCAATGCCTTCCAATTTTCAGTTTCCCTTTCCTGGGGCAAAGATTATCTATACCCCTTATTATTTTATACAACTCTATAAAGTCACCCCTGAATCCCTGATGCTCCAAGGTATAAAGTCCTAGCTACCATATTCACTGAATTCAACAGTTTTTTTTTTGCTGGCCAAGGTTATGAAGGGTTTGGGGCCTAGAAAGGTGGAAGGTGAACAAATATCCCCCTCCCCTTCCTCTATTCCCACTCCAAACCTTTCACTTCTTCTCCCTGTGTCCCCTCCTCTTTCCCTTTCTCCTATTGTCCACTCTCCTCTCCTATCAGATTCCTTCTTCTCCGGATCTTGGCCTTTCACATCCACCAGGCTTCACCTATCACCTTCCACCTTCCAGCTAACCTCATTCCCCGTTTTACTCTGGTATCTTCCTCCTTCCCCCTCAGTTCTGAAGAAGGGTTTTGGCCTGAAATATCAGCTGTTTACTCCTTTCCATACGTGCTGCCTGACCCATGCCGAGTTCCTCCAGCACCCTGTGGGTGTTGCTTTGGAAGGTGTTTGACCACAGATCAGCTGTGGGCTCACTGAATGAGTGTAAAACAGATGTGAGGGGATGAATTACCTCATGCATTCCTTTATGTTTTAATGTTCTAATATCTCTCGATCTCATAATTTTAATGTGATTGGAGGAAAGTATAGTGGGATGTCAGGATCAGGAGGATGTTTTTAACATAGAGAGTGGAGGGTGTTTGGAATGCACTGCTAGGGGTGGTGGTAGAGGCAGATACATTAGGTGCACTTAAGTGACCCCTAGATAGGCACACGGATGAAAGAAAAATCAAGGACTATTTGAGAGGGAAGGGATAGATTGATCTTAGAGTATGTTAGAAGGTCAGTACAATATTGTGGATTGTATTGTGGTGTGATATCCTATACTCTATAATGTTGAAGTGGAAATTTCTGGAAGTACTCAGCAGAACAGGCTATGCTTCTGGGAAGAGAACTATTTCACATTTCAGGAGAGTATTTTGAACACTTTTTGTTTATGTTTTAGATTTCCAGCATCTGCAGTTTATTTGATTTTCAGTTAAGTGGAGTCAAACCTTGAAGTTGAACCCACTTGAACTTGTATCGAGATTTTGTAAAAACAACTGTTTTCCTTTAGTTCCTCACATCCATGTCAATTGCAAGCCTTTCATCTTAAAGATAAATTAGAATGTTCCAAACTATTATTAGGTTATTATTACACATCCATTTCAGAAACACAATTGGGAAATTTCAGAAGCAAATCTCTGTCTACGTTTTGTTCATAAAGTGCATTGAATTAAGGGCAGATCTTGCTCTGTGAAAGCTTCTGTGAGGATACCTAATGACCAACAAATTTGCCCATGATCTCCTTTCATTGACAGCACTAATCAAGGAGCAACTCGTCTTTTCTCTTCGAAGCACAGCTCTAAAAGCCCAGTCGACGAGGTGGTGCAGGGTCTCTTTGATATTTTTGCAGTTACACAAAGCGCTGAGATGTTACGGCACAGTATCACAGCAGTTAGTGCATAGCCCTACCGTACCAGAGATCAGTGATAGGGGTTCAATACTTGTCGTTGCCTGTACGTTTTCCCTGTGATTGTGTGGGTCACGTCCTGGTGCCTCAGCTTCCTCCCACATTCCAAAGTTGTGGGTTAGTAAGTTGCAGGCTTGCTATGCTGGCACTGACAGCATGGCAACACAATCTACACAAATTTGATAGCGGCTGTTGGGGTGTATTCTGGAGTTTTGGAATAGAGCACATATTAATTTCTATAGCAACCAGTCTTCAGATATGAATGCAGATTGCAGATTCAATTTAAAATGCAGCTCATGACAATGGTCTTCCTAGAGCAGCGGACTGGATTTGATTGCAAGCCTGGAAACACATCATTCACCTGAGATGTCTGGGTATGCATGAATGCAGTTCAGAGAGAGTGATTAACACTCATTTTGGGTGTGTCGGTATGAAGATCTAAGTGTTTGAAGATTATGTGCAACTCAATGGAAGCATGATGAATGCACTGTAACAAAAGAAATTGTCCTGTTGCTACCTTCGTTCGTTAACGTATAAAAATGTGATGTAATATTGGGTCAGGGAGCCTGTACTGAGAGTGTCTCCATGAGAATGCCTGCTTGCTGTGCCGAATAAAGATTTCTATTTAGAAGCATAGAAAATAGGTGCAGGAGTAGGCCATTCGGCCCTTCGAGCCTGCACCGCCATTCAGTATGATCATGGCTGATCATCCAACTCAGAACCCTGTACCTGCCTTCTCTCCATACCCCCGATCCCTCTAGCCACAAGGGCCATATCTAACTCCCTCTTAAATATAGCCAATGAACTGGCCTCAACTGTTTCCTATGGCAGAGAATTCCACAGATTCACCACTCCCTGTGTGAAGAAGTTTTTCCTCACTTCGGTCCTAAAAGGCTTCCCCTTCATCCTCAAACTGTGTCCCCTCGTTCTGGACTTCCCCAACATCGGGAACAATCTTCCTACATCTAGCCTGTCCAATCCCTTTAAAATTTTATACGTTTCAATAAGATCCCCCCTCAATCTTCTAAATTCCAGAGAGTATAAGCCTAGTCGATCCAGTCTTTCATCATATGAAAGTCCTGCCATCCCAGGAATCAATCTGGTGAACCTTCTTTGTACTCCCTCTATGGCAAGAATGTCTTTCCTCAGATTAGGGGACCAAAACTGCACACAATACTCCAGGTGTGGTCTCACCAAGGCCTTGTACAACTGCAGTAGTACCCCCCTGCTCCTGTACTCGAATCCTCTTGCTATGACTGGCTTCAGTGTCTCTCTGGTGGCTTTCATTCACAATCACAAAAGGGGCAGCGTAACAGTTAGCATAACGCTTTGCAGCACCAGCGATCGGGTCAGTACCCACCTCTGTCTGTAAGGAGTTTGTACATTCCCCTAGTGACCACATGGGTTTCCCCCGGATGCTCCAGTTTCTTTCCACATCCCAAGGGCATACGGGTTAGTAAGTTAATTGATTACATAGGAGTGATTGCATGGCGTGGAGTCATTGACGTCTTGGACCATGACCTTCGTCGGGACACATCTGGAAACAAGAACCTGTTTTCTCTTAAAACTATTTAATGTTCACAAGTCAATAATATCCTGTCCTGTATCTAACTAAAGTAATGTTACAGCTATATAAGACCTTAGTTAGACCCCACTTTGAGGGCTGTGTTCAGTTCTGGTCACCTCACTACAGGAAGGATGTGGATACTATAGAGAGAGTGCAGAGGAGATTTACAAGGATGTTGCCTGGATTGGGGAACATGCCTTATGAGAATAGGCTGAGTGAACTTGGCCTTTTCTCTTTGGAGCAACGTAGAATGAGAGGTGACCTGAAAGAGGTATATAAGATGATGAGAGGCATTGATTGTGTGGATAGTCAGAGGCTTTTTCACAGGGCTGAAATGGCTAACACGAGGGGACATAGTTTTAAGGTGCTTGGAAATAGGTACGAGGGGGATGTCAGAGGCAAGTTTTTCACACAGAGAGTGGTGGGTGTGTGGAATGCACTGCTAGCAAAGGTGGTAGAGGTGGATACAATAGGGTCTTTTAAGAGACTCTTAGATACGTACATGGAGCTTAGAAAAATAGAGGGCTATGCGGAAGGGAAATTCTAGGCAGCTTCGAGAGCAGGTTACATGGTTGGCACACATTGTGAGCCGAAGAGCTTGTAATGTGTTGTAAATTTCGATGTTCTATGTTCTATTTTGTTTATCTCCTAGTTTCCAAAACACTTGATATTATTCAACCCTTTGCACTGAGCATATTTATTTAAAATATATCTTAAAGCTACGAGTCTTACTCTACTGATTTGCAACAACATCTCAATCAAGTGAAAAGCAAAATATGTAAGAATAATGGGAGGAAGTTAAATATATCTGTAAGGAAATGATGAGATACTGGATTCCATTGAAGAAAGACTTCACATCCCAATTGTTACTCTGCCTGAATTAGAAGCTGGATTTATAGCCCATTGTGTGAGATAACTGATGCAAACCTTGAGATCACTAGATTCAGAGTTCAAAAAAAATATTATGGAAGTACGTATATGTCACCACATACTTTTTAAAAAGAACTTTATTTAGTTTAGAGATACAGCATGGTAACAGACACTTCCTTCCTAATGATCCCGCAGCGCCCAGTTACACCCACTGTGACTGATCAACCTGCCCGTATATCTGTGGACTGTGGGAGGAAACTGGAACATCCTGAGGAAACCCACACGGTCACGGGAAGAAAGTACAAACTCCTTACGGGCAGTGGTGGGAATCGAACCCCCAGACATTGGTGCTGTAAAGCAATGCACAAGCCGTTGCGCTACCGCGCCGCCATATGTTCCCCTGAGATTTTTTTTTATTACAGGGCGGAATAGGCTCTTCCCATCCTTCGAACCACGCTGCCCAGCAATCCCCTGATTTAATCCTAGCCTAATCACGGGACAATTTTACAATGAGCAATTAACCCACCAACCGGTATGTCTTTGGACTGTGGGAGGAAACCAGAGCACCCGGAGGAAACCCACATGGCCACAGGGAGAACGTACAAACTCCTTATAGGCAGTGGTGGGAAGAAGTTTGTACCTTCTTGCTGTGACCGCATGGGTTTCCTTAGGCATTCACAGTGGAACAATGAAATACCAAAGAATCAATGGAAAACTACACCCAAACAATGAATGGGCAAACAACTAATGCGCAAAAGAAGACAAACTGTGGAAATAAAAAAAACAAATAATAATAATAATAATAATAATAGCACTGTATATAAGTCTTCAGCATCGTTAACCGGCTGAGCTCTGTTCCTTTCTCTTACTTTCCTTCTATCTGTCTTGTCTCTCTCCCTCTTCCTCTTCTCAGTTATGCAGAAGGTGTTTGTCATTTTGCTGCCCCTCAGTCTGGTTCTTCTGGTGCTTGGAGGGATTGGTGGACTGATCAGCTCTCTGGCTAATGGTCTCTACCTGCTTCTGTTCACGGGCTCCTACTTCCTCATTGGAGGTAAGGGTAGTTAATTCCTTTCTAATTTGTTTACACTCAGGTAGATATGGTTGTTATAAACTTGTTCTTTCCTTAACCTCACTCATTTAGGTTTATAGTTGTGTTGTGGTTCAACTCTCACTAAAGGTGTAACGGAAGATATGATGAAGTACAATCAGTGGCCACTGGTAACTCCTGTACCTAATAAAGTGGCCACTGAGATCATGTTTGTGGTCATCTGCTGCTGTAGCCCGTCCACTTCAGGGTTCGACATGTTGTGCATTCAGGGTTATTCTTCTACACACTATTGTTGTAACATGTGATTACTTGAATTACTGTAGCCTTCCTGTCAGCTTGAACCAGTCTTGCGATTCTCTGACCTCTCTCTTTAACAAGATGTTTTCACCCACAGAAATTCCACCCACTGGATGGTTTTTTTTAATGTTTTTCATACCATTCTCTGTAAACTCTTTGGACTGTTGTGCGCGAAAATCCCAGGAGATCAGCAATTTTGGAGATGCTCAAACCACCCCATCTGGCACCAACAATCATTCCATGGTCAAAGCCACTTAGATCACATTTCTTCCCCATTCAGATGTTTGGTCTGAACAACAACTGAACCTCTGGACCATGTCTGCATGCTCTAGTGAATTGAATTGCTACCACATGATTGGCTGATTAGAGGTTTGCATTAACGAGCAGGTGTACAGGTGTACCTAATAAAGTGGCCACTGAGTGTAGTTCCCTGACTTGCAGTGTGTATAATGTTATACTTCAGCAGGGAGATAGTCCTCTCTTTTCATTAGACTCTCTCAATGCTTGAGTGAATCTTCATGAGTTCACGGTATAGACTGAACAGAAATCACACAATTCAAGGCACCAAAAGCTTTGATGATAAATCTAATAAACCACTTTCAGTAACTTCCATCAACTGCTTTTCCTGAAAGTTTTAAAGATTAGCTTTATTTGTCGCATGTACTGTGCATCGAAACATCAAATCATGCAGTGAACTGCGTCATTTGCATCAACGACCAGCACAGGCTGAGGATATGCTGGGGGCAGCCCACAAGTGTTGCCGTGCTTCCGGCGTCAACCGAGCATGCCCACAGCTTGCTAGCTCTAACCTGCACGTCTTTGGAAAGTGGGAGAAGGACGGGCCTCCGGAGGAAACCCGCGCAGTCACAGGAGAGCGTCCACATTCCTTACAGGCAGCGGTAGGAATTGAACCCCAATTGCGGATCACTGGTGCTGTAATAGCATTATGCTAACCGCAGTGCATCTGTGCCACTCCCCTGTTACAACATAACCTAGGCAGTTATGTTGATGCTCCCTCAGCCTTTCACAGTTCTGCTTCATAGGTGGGAAGTGATTGACAGCAAGACCTGAAATCCCTCTCCTCCTCAACTCCCTTGTCACACAGACAAGGGAAGATTCAATGTTCATTGCCAAGCTCGGAATACTGAAGCATGATAACCAATTCCACTGGGAGATAGACGCTCTATTACTCAAACTTGTAGGTGGAATACAGTGTTAATTGCAGGATTCTTAACAATTAATGGAAGGAACAGAGGGGTCTTGGAGTCCACATCCATAGGTTCCTCAAAGTTTCAGCATAAACTGATAGGATGGTTTAAGAAGGTGTTGACTCTCGTCAGTAGGGTATTGAGTTCAAGAGCCATGAAGTAACGTTACAGTTCCAGAAAACGCTGGTTATACCACACTTGGAGTATTGTGTTCAGCTTTGGTTGCCTCATTATAGGAAGGATGTGGAAGCTTTAGAAGTGGTGCAGAGGACATTTACCAGAACGATGCCTGGATTAGAGAACAAATGTTGTGAGGATAGGTTGAGCAAGCTAGGGCTCTTTGGATCGAAGGAGGATGAGAAGTGATTTGATAGAGGTGTACAAGATGATAAGAGGCATAAATCAAGTGGACAGCCAGAGTCTTTTTCCTAGGGGGAAATGTCTATTACAAGAGGGCATAATTTTAAGGTGATGGGAGGAAAATATAAGGGGGGCATATCAGAGGTAGGGCTTTCACACTAGGAGTGGTAGGTGTGTGAGATGGGCTGTCTGTGAGGTAATGGCGGCAGATTCATTAGGGACATTTAAGAGACTCTTAGGTGCATGGATGATAGAAAATGGAGGGCTATACTGGAGGGTAGGATTAGATTGATTTTGGAGCAGATTAAAGGGTTGGCACAGCACTATGGGCTGAAGGGCCTCTACTGTGCTGTTCTGTTCTATTCAGAGTAAAACTCATTCCCTTTTCAATGGAGAAAGTTACAAAAGTTACAAAGCTGAAATTTCACAACGCGCGCTGGCAACGTTGGAACCCAAGTGCGGGGGAAAGACAAACTCCGTTGCAGAGATTGTGACCTGAGTTTATTCACAACAATTCCAACAGAACATTGATGGCTTGGCCGAATGCCTCTGTGGGACGTAACCTTCTCAAAATTAGGACGCCGCGATTAGCGCTGATCGGGCGCCTGCTTAAATGATGCAAGTAACACAAAATCCTTGAGCTGATCAAAACAAACTGGACACGTTTAAACAGGAGGCGCCAGGAGTCCGTATTACAAAGAGCAAGTCACTTGAGAAAAAACACAGGGAACTCTAAACAATTAATGATTTGTTAAACAGCAATTAACAAATTCAGATACTCTAAAGACCTTGGAGCCCAATGCTCTCCTGCTCCCTGCAGAGGCCCAAAGATCTCTTTACAAGAAAACCTCCCGGAGTAGGATCTACATCAAAGGTAGATGTAAATGTGAGGGTGGATGGAGGGAGTTGTTGGGGGATAGTGAGGTTTATCTTGTTGCCGCCAGAAGGAAGAGCAAGTCTGATAGTGTAAACATCCTTTGTTTCCAAAGGTAGTCACTCTGGAGATTGCTGTCAATCCCTGTTCACTACACTGAGTTTGGGAATATATTAAAGATTAACTTTATGTGTCACACGTACATAGAAACATCGAAAATGCAATGCAATGTGTCACTTTGCATCAACCGCCAACACAGTCTGAGGATATGCTGGGGGCAGCCTGCAAGTGATGTCATAGTTCCAGCGTCAATATAGTGTGTCCACAAGTATGCCGAAACACTTCCTACCCAACAAGTTCGTTTTGATCTTAAAGTTATAGGTAAGTACTGCAAAGATTCTGTCCTCAAGACCCACAGACATTCAATCTCTCTTTTTCAGTGTTAATTAGATTCCATTGGGTAATAGAAACCAGGAAGTCACCCTGATTCAGCTTCTCTGAGACCTGCATTGTTATAACCATTGTTCAAATACGGATATGGTTATATTCTAGCAAAGTTAATGGAACTTTTTATCCAGAGACACAGGTTCACATCCCATTTGAGTAATTATGTAAAATATGAATTAAAAATATGGTCTTATTACACGAGGTATGAAACTACCAAATTGTAAATCCCAGCTCGTTCACCAGCCCTTCACAGAAGGAGATCTGCAGTTCCTCTTGGTCTGGACTAAGTGATTCCAGACTCATCCACGTGGTTGACTCCTAACTATCTCCTCTCTTCAGGGACAGTTAGGGAACAGGATGCACAGAGTACAGCAGAAATAGGCACAGGAGTTGGCCATTTTCCCTCTTTTCTCCACCAGGCATCAAAATCGTGTCCAGTTTTCCACCTCAACAACATATCAGACCCATTCTCATCATCTCTCTCGATTCAGAAGCCAATCCATCTCCAATGGAATCAGTGACTAAGTTTTACAACCCCTCCCCATGGGTAGTGAGTTACAAAGATCTACCATCTGACTGAAGAACAAAATGAACTCTCTCTTATCTTGTGACAGTGACATCCACTTTCAGATGTCTTTCATGAGAGAAGCAATCTCTCTGTATGTACCCTGCTGAGTCCTCTAAGTATGTGGTAGTCTCAATGAATTCATGTCCCATTTTGTTAATCTATGAAGAAGTCCAGCTGCTCTTATATCACTGCCCATGTCACAGACCCATCATCCCAGGGTGCTGAACCTTTGCTGCCCCCTGTCGAAAGCAAAAGTAAATACACGGGATTCTGCAGATGCTGGAAATATTGAGCAACACACACAAAGTGCTGGGGGAATTTAGTAAGTCAGATAGCATCCATGGAGAGGAATTAAGAGTCAATGTTTTGCACCATGGCCCTTCACCAGGACTAGGGATCCATCAAATGCTGGAAATCTTAGGCAACACTCACAAAATTCTGGTGGTACTCAGCAAGTCAGGCAGCTTCTATGTAGGGGAATAAACAGTTGATGTTTCAGTCCCGATAAAGGGTCTTGGACTGAAGTGTCGGCTCTTTATTCCCCTCTATAGATGCTGCTTGACTTGCTGAGTTCATCCAGCATTTTGTATGTGTAATGCCCTACAAAAGCAAACAGTCTCTGTCTGTTTATGAATAATTTTTTTGTAAAATTCTTTTGTATTTCTTTTTTTCTGTAAATGGCCACAAGAAAATTATTCTCAAGGTAGTACATAGTAACACATCCAAACTTTTATAATAGATTTACTTTGAAGCTTTCAACCTTGAGGAGAAGGGATCGAAATTGTACATAACACAACAGGTTTTCAGAGGGTTCGGTTGCAGGTAAGGAAGATAAATGCAATGTTAGCATTCGCTTCGAGAGGACTAGAATATGAAAGCAAGGATGTAGTGCAGAGGCTTTATATGGCATTGCTCAGATTGCACGTGGAGCGTTGTGGGCAATTTTGGGCTCCTTATCTCAGAAAGGATGTGCTGGCATTGGATAGAGTCCAGTGGAAGTTCACAAGAATGATCCTGGAATTGAAGGATTAATGTATGAGGACTGTTTGAGGGCTCAGCACCTGAACTCGCTGGGATTTAGAAGAATGTTGCAGAAGGAGGTCTCTTTGAAATCTACTGATATCGAAAGGCCTTGACAGAGTAATGTGGAGAGGATGTTTCTGATAATGGGGAGGGGGTGGTCTAGGACCTGAGGGCATGGCCTCAGAATAGAGATTTGTCCCATTAGAACAGAGATGAGGTGTAATTTTTTCATCCATAGGGTGCTGAATCCATTGCTATAGATGGCTGTAGAGGTCAAGTCATTGGGTATATTTAAAGTGGAGGTTAATAGGTTGATTAGTAAGGACATCAAAGATTATGGGGAGAAGGCAGGAGAATGGAGTTGACCAGAAGACATAAGAGCAGATTTAAGCCATTCAGCCCATCGAGTCTGTTCCACCATTCTATGATGGCTGATTTAT
Organism: Mobula hypostoma; assembly: GCF_963921235.1. NCBI lineage: Eukaryota > Metazoa > Chordata > Chondrichthyes > Myliobatiformes > Myliobatidae > Mobula > Mobula hypostoma. Next base: position 48,038,145 of record NC_086118.1, on the reverse strand, counting down.
TATCCCTCTCAACCTATTGAGAGGGAAAATAACAGCCTAGGTCAAAGGGCGGAGCAGACTTGTTGGGCCAAACAGCCCAATTCTGCTCCTATGTCTTATGGTCTTATGAGTGGTATTTTCCACTTTGTTGGACATAACTAAAGAGTGGAGTATGTGCTGAAAGGCAAGAGATTGGGTAGTGCTGATGTTCAGAGTGACCACAGCTGTTTGGGCACAATCTACCGAAGGGCAGCAAGTTTTGCACCAATTGCTCAGACTCAGATTCAGTTTCATTCATTCATCATTCATTATTCATTCACAATACACAGTGATACATTAACAAGCGACACAAGCTAAGGATGTGCTGGGGGCAGCCCGCAAGTGTCGCCATACATTCCCGCACCAACGTGCCATGCCCACAGTGTTCAGCAGGGAAACCCCTTTCGTACAAAAAGGAGGTTACTCTGACGTGCTGGAAAGGAAGGCCTCGTCCTCGGAACAGATGCAGCAGAGACGGAGGAACCAAAAAACAGGGAATAGCATTTTTACAGGTGGGAAGAGGTAAAGTCAAGATAGCTGTGTGTGAATCAGTAGGTTTATAAGATATGTTGGTCAACAGTTTGTCGCTGGAGATGGAGACAGAGAGATTGAGAAAGCTGTCAGAAATGCACCAAGTGAATTTAGGGGTAGGGTGGTTGAAATGGATGGGCTCACCGTGGATGTATGAAGCAGCACCAATGCAGTCATCAATGTCGTGGACGAAGAGTTGGGGAACATTATCAGGGAAGGCTTGAAACATGGACTGTTCTATGTAGACAGCAAAAATACAGGCATAACTGTGGCCCCTGCAAGTGGTTTGAAGTATTTACAGTGCGGAGTTGTGATGGAGCTAATAGATAGAAGAGGTGGGGTGGCTGACTAGAATGGTTAATCAGATTGACTGCCTGGAGGAAGAAGCTTTTAAGATGGCGTGAAGTTTTTGTTTTAATAGCTAAATAGCGCTTTCCAGAAGGGAGCTTTAGGAGTAGGAAGTTGGCTGAGTGGGTAGTGTCGGTAATAATTTTTCCTGCCTGCTTCTGTGACCTGGATACAAAGAAGTCCTGCAGTGATGGTAGACTGCAGGCAATGGCCGTTCCTGCTGACCTGACAGTTCAGTCTGGTTTTCATATATTGTGGAAGGATGCTGCCCCAAACCAGACAGGAATGGCTGATGTGATGTTTAAGCGTTGATGAGACCTCATATTAAAACTGAAGTACTAATGGCAGGAGTAGGGACCTGCTCTGCCATTCACCAAGGCCAAAAGTTAAAAAAAAAATCATGTCAAGTTTATTGGGGCAGTGAAAATCTTGCTGGCAGCATCATCACAGGATGGAGGAGCAACACCTTATATCCTGACTGGGTAACCTCAAACCTACCCATAACCTTCCCCGGGTCCCCTCCTCTTTCCCTTTCTCCTGTGGTCCACTCTTCTCTCCTATTGGATTCCTTTCTCTCCAGCCCTTCACCTCTCCCACCTGCCTGGCTTCACCTATCATCTTCTTGCTATCTTCCCTCTCCTTCCCCCACCTTTTCATTCTTTCCAGGCCGGAAGAAGGGTCTTGTCCTGAAACATCGGCTGTTTGTTCACTCCCACGGATGCCGCCTGATCTGATGCGTCCCTTCAGCATTTTCTGTGTGTTGGTAGTTATGGTTTTTTTTTGCACATCTTTACCTCTTTACTTTAAACTCTAACTTTATTTTTTTAAACTTGTGCAAATGTGTATGGCGAGTACAGGTGATCCTTGATCCTTTAACCTTGTGCTCAAATCCCCCAGCAGTTAAGGCCAGCACACCACTGGCCGTTCTATTTCCCCACCTGTTTGCTAGCTTTTAGTGAATTCTGTGCAAAGACGCCCAAGTCACTCTGAGCAACAGCATTTTGCATTCGAGCGGTTAATAGATATAGGCACTCCAGTGACAACCACATCCTGTGAATGAATAACTAAATTGATAAACAACAAGGAGATGATTAACTAGGCGATCTGCTTTGTGGTTTCACTAAAGGCATGATTTTTGGTCGGAAACGCAATGAACATTGTGTTCTCTGAAGAAAAAAGTACCATGGAAACTTTTGCAACTGATGTCTGACACCCTCAAGGGCTCAGCAACCCTGCCAGGTGTCAGTGCCTGGCGTGGGATTTGAAGTCACAGCCTCTCTGTCTCAGGGCTGATAGGTGACCATCGGACTGAGCTGACGTAAGTTAAGTGATCGAAAACCAGGTCCTTCACTGTTTCCATCCCAGTGAAGTGCTTGACCATCTATGTTACCCAGTAATCTATAAATAAAGAAAGGAACAGAAAAATAATGCTTTATTTTTAACTTAAGTTGTCAACTTCAGTTGCTAACTTGTCTACAAAATTCAGAAACTGACCACTGACCACTTCAGCTCTGGTTTGATCACTCATGGTAGGCTGCTATCCATAGTTGGCCTTTACAATTCATTTTTATTGTAATACTTCTCAGTTTCCAGTAATAATTATTATGATTCCCATTCCAATTCTGACAAGTCAAACCATGGCCTCCTCTTGTGCCACGGAGAAGGAGAAACACCTTATATTCCATCTGGGTACCCTTCAGCCTGATGGTATCAATATCAATTTCTCCTTCTGGTGAACAAATTTAACCCCCCCCCCACCCGACCTTTCACTTCTTCTCACCTGCCTATTACTTCCCACTGGGTCTCCTCCTCCTTTCTTTCTCCTATTGTCCACTCTCTTCAACTATCAGATTCTTTCATCTCTAGCCCTTGACCTTTCCCACTCACTTGGCTTCACCTATCACCTTCTGGCTCGCATCCTTCCCCTGCTCCTCCTTTTTACTCGGGTATTTTCCTTCCTTCCATCTTGGTCCTGAAGAAGGATCTCGGCCCAAAACGTCGACTGTTCACTCTTTGCCATCAGGCTGCCTGACTTGCTGAGTTCCACCAGCATTTTGTGTGTGTTGCTTTGGATTTCCAGTATCTGCAAACTTTTCTTGTGTTTATAATTATACAAGGCCAGGTTATCCAACATAGTGGAAGTGCTGGTGAAACAACTCAGCTCCTGGGATCTATCAATATAAACATAATTTCAGATTGAATTGTAAGGTCAACAGAAATACAGGCCCTTTGGCCCACATGGTCAATGCCAGCTAATATTCCTATCTTATTTAGTCCCATGATTATTAAGGGATTGGACAAGCTAGCGGCAGGAAACATGTTCCCGATGTTGGGGGAGCCCAGAACCAGAGGTCACAGTTTAAGAATAAGGGGTAGACCATTTAGAACGGAGTTGAGGAAAAACTTTTTCATACAGAGGGTTGTGGTTCTGTGGAATGCTCTGCCTCAGAAGGCAGTGGAGGCCAATTCTCTGGATGCTTTCAAGAAAGAGTTAGATAGAGCTCTTAAAGATAGTGGAGTGAAGGGATATGGGGAGAAGGCAGGAACGGGGTACTGATTGTGGATGATCAGCCATGATCATGGTGAATGGTGGTGCTGGCTCGAAGGGCTGAATGGCCTACTCCTGCACCTATTGTCTATTGTCTATTGTCTATAAACCTTTCCTATCCAGGTCCCTCGTTGAGTACCTTTCAAATGTTTTACCTGCCTCAACCACTTCCTCTGGCAGCTCATTCCATATACTGATAGCCCTCTGGGTGAAAAAGTTGCCCCTTGCGTTCTTATTAAATCTTTCCACTCTAACTTTAAACCTATACCCTCTAGTTCCTGATTCCGCCATCAGTGGAAAAACGATGCTTCAATGCAAAAAGTCACAACCTGCTCAACCTCTCTCCATAACTCAGTCCTTCCAGTCCTGGCAACATCCCCAAAGATCTCCCCTGCACTCTCTCCAGCCCAATGGCGCCTTTCCTATAGGAGGATGACCACAACTGGACACACCATTCCAAATTCAGCCTCACCAATGTCTTGTACAACTGTGACATAACATAAATATGCAAAAGATAGGTTTAATCCACAGGTTGAAATTCTAAATTGGAGAAAGGCCATTTTGATGGTATCAGAAAGAATCTGTCAAGTGTGCTAACACGAGGGAGAACTTCTTTACTCAGAGAGTAGTAGCTGTGTGGAACGAGCTTCCAGTAGAAGTGGTAGAGGCAGGTTCGATATTGTCATTTAAAGTAAAATTGGACAGCTATATGGACAGGAAAGGAATGGAGGGTTATGGGCTGAGTGCAGGTCGGTGGGACTAGGTGAGAGTAAGCGTTCGGCACGGACTAGAAGGGCCGAGATGGCCTGTTTCTGTGCTGTAATTGTTATATGGTTATATGGTTATATGTGGATTGGGACAGGCTGTTTTCTGGCAAAAGTGTACTTGGTAAGTGGGAGGCCTTCAAAAGTGAAATTTTCTATGTGCCTTGCAGAATAAAATGTAAAGGTAACAAGGGTGAGGAAACTTGGCTTTCAAGAAGCACTGAGGCCCTGGTTGAGAAAAAAAGGTGCACAACAGGTGTGGGCAAAGAGGAACAAATGGGTGCTTATGGAGTATAAGAAATGCAAGAGAACACAAGAAAGAAATCAGGAGGGCTAAAAGAAGCTATGAGGTTGCCCTAGCAGAAAAAGCTGAAGGAGAATCCTATGTTAAGAGCAAAAGGATTGCAAGGGACAAAACTGGTCCTCTGGAAGATCAGAATGGTCATCCATGTGTGAAGCCAAAAGAGATGGGGAGATCTTAAATTTTCTTTTTGTATCTCTATTTACTCAGGAGACCGATACACAGTCTAGAAGTGAGGTAAAAATGGCATCAACTTCATGGACCCTGTACAGATTACAGAGGAAGGGGTGTTTGCTCCCCTGAGAAAAATTAGCATGAATAAATCCCCAGGACCCGACAAGGTGTTCCCTTGGACCTGGAGAGACGCAAGCACAGAAATTGCTGGGCCCCTGGTAGATATTTGAATCATCCATAGAGACAGGTGAGATACCAGAGGATCGGAGGATAGCCAATGTTGTTTCGCTGTTCAAGAAAAGCTCTAAAAATAAACTGGGAAACCATAGGCAATGGGTCTGACATCAGCCACAGAGTGGTAGTAGATGGTTGCCTCTCTGACTCGAGGCCTGTCACTAGAGGTGTGCTGCAGGGATCGAAGCTGGGTCCGTTGGTTGTTTGTCATCTACATCAATGATCTGTTTGATAGTGTGGTTAACTGGATAAACAAATTTGCAGGTAACACCAAGACTGGGGTTTTTCTACTGAGGTTGGGTGGGACTACAGCCAGTAGTCATGTGTTAAAGGTGAATGGTGAAATTTCAATGGGTACAGGAGGGGAAGCTTCTTCGCTCAGAGGGTGGAACAAACTGCCAGCACCGATGGGACATGCAAGCTTGATTTAAACATTTAAGTGAAGTATGGATTTGGTACACAGATGGTAGGGGTATGGAGGGCTATGGGCCCAGTGCAGGTCAATGGGAGTAGTTAGTTTAAATGGTTTCAGCATGGACTAGATGGGCTGAAGGGCCTGTTTCTGTGCTGTACTTTTGGGCGATGGCGATGGTGGAGTCCCATGGGAAGGGTGTGGGGCAGGTGGTAGAGAAGGAGTGCTAGGGGTGGGGGTGGCAAAGGTGCAGACACACCCATCCCTGAGACACCAGGCAAGGTCATTTGTTTCCAAACAATTAGCTTATTGATCATTACAGAGTGACTCCCTGGGGCTTCCTGCTCCCTCCCCTCTCCCTTTCCCTTTTCCCAACCATGATTCTCCTCTCGCCACCCCCTTCCCACTCTCAGTCCACAATAGAACCCCATATCAGAATCAGGTTTATCATCACTCACACATGTCATGAAATTTTTCTTTTGCGGCAGCAGTACAGTGCAATACATAAAGTCAAGTTTTAGGCGCCCTAGCTACTCTATATATGAAGTTGTAAATTAGATTTACAGTCATTGGCTTTGTGGGGGGAGTCAGAGACTGGTAGATAGAGGGTGGCCTCTCAGACTGGAGGCCTGTGACGAGTGTGTGCCACAGGGAATGGTGTTGGGTCCTTTGTTGTTTGTCATCTATATCAACGATCTGGATGATAATGTGGTTAACTGGATCAGTAAATTTGTGGATGACACCAAGATTGGGAGTGTAGTGAACAGTGAGGAAGGCTATCATGGCTTAGATTTGTATCAGCTAGAAAAATGGGCTGAAAATGGCGGATGCAGTTTAATGCAGACAAATGCGAAGTTTTGCACTTCAGTAGGAGCAACCAGGGTAGGTCTTACGCAAGGAAGGGCAGGGCACTGAGGAGTGTGGTAGAACAAAGGGATCTGGGAATCCAGGTCCATAACTGAAAGTGGTGTCACAGGGTCGTAAAGAAAGCTTTTGGTACATTGGCCTTCATAAATCAATGTATTGAGTACTGGAGATGGGATGTTATTTTGAAGTCTTAGACGTTGGTGAGGCCTAATTTGGAGTATTGTGTGCAGTTATGGCCACCTACCTATAGGAAAGATGTGAGCAAGGTTGAAAGAGTACAGAGGAAATTTATAAGGATGTTGCTGGGTCTAGACAATCTGAGTTATAAGGAGAGGTTGAATAGATTAGGACTGTATGTATAATGTAGAAAATTGAGAGGAGATTTGACAGAGGTATACAAAATTTTGAGGGGTATAGATAGGGTAAATGGAAGCTGGCTTTTTCTACTAAGGTTGTGTGAAACTACAAACGGAGGTCATGGGTTAAGGGTGAAAGGTGCAAAGGGAAATGTGAAGGGAAACTTCTTCACTCAGAGGGTCATGAGACTGTGGAATGAACAGCCAGCACAAGTGGTGCATGCGAGCTCGATTTTAATGTTAAAGAGAAGCTTGGATGGGTACTTGGATGGTAGAGGTATGGAGGGCTATGGTCCCGTGCAGGTCGATGGGAGTAGGCTGTTGAAATGGTTTCAGCATGGACTAGATGGGCTGAAGGGCCTATTTCTGTGCTGTACTTCTCTATGACTCTATATATATGTGCGGAAGACTTTTGCACAGTACTGTAATCTCAGCCAGGGTGCTTTATTTATAGATTTTGGCATACCTGGAAAAAGGAATGCAGCTCCACATTGTAATGATGTAAGATTCTGCAGATGCCGGAAATCCAGAGCAACACACAAAAAGTGCTGGAGGAACTCAGCAGGTCAGGCAGCACCTGTGGAAATGAATAAACAGTCGGTGTTTTGGGATGAGACCCTTCTTCAGCACTGGAAAGGAAGAGGGAAGAAGCCAGAATAAAATAAGGTAGGGGGAGGGGAAGGAGCACAAGCTGGAAGGTGACAGGTGAGGGAGCAGGTGTGTGGGTGTGGGAAAGGGGATAGGTGAGGGGGAAGGTGTGTGGGTGTGGGAAAGGGGATAGGTGAGGGGGAAGGTGTGTGGGTGTGGGAAAGGGGATAGGTGAGGGGGAAGGTGTGTGGGTGTGGGAAAGGGGATAGGTGAGGGGGAAGGTGATGGGTGAGGGGGAAGGTGTGTGGGTGTGGGAAAGGTGATAGGTGAGGGGGAAGGTGTGTGGGTGTGGGAAAGGGGATAGGTGAGGGGGAAGGTGTGTGGGTGTGGGAAAGGTGATAGGTGAGGGGGAAGGTGTGTGGGTGTGGGAAAGGGGATAGGTGAGGGGGAAGGTGATAGGTGAGGGGGAAGGTGTGTGGTGTGGGAAAGGGGATAGGTGAGGGGGAAGGTGTGTGGGTGTGGGAAAGGGGATGAAGTGAGAAGCTGGAAGGTGATAGGTGGAAGAGGTTAAGAGCTGATCAAAAAGGAATCTAATAGTAGAAGATAGTGGACCATGGGAGAAAGGGAAGGAGGAGAGATATCAGAGAGAGGTGATGAGAACAGAAGGTGCGGTATGGAGCCAGACTCCCCCACCTTCTTGTTCTAGCTTCTTTTCTCTTCCTTTCCAGTCCTGATGACGGTCTCAGCTTGAAACGCCAATTTTTTTATTTCTCTCCATAGATGTTCCCTGAGTTCCTCCAGCATTTAACATGTGTGTTACTCCACATTGTAATTACTGCTGTGGGTCTTCTACTGCAAGCTGATCAGTTGTGGTCACACCAGGACAACATGGGGCTTTTGTGTGGTCCGGCTCTGATAATCAGATGGCACACACTCTCTGGCATCAGCTTTCAGTAATATACCCACTGCCTTCAGGAGTGGACCAGATCAGGGGGAGAAAAAAAAAATCACAAGAACCAAAATTGTAAATCTATGTAAAAAATAAATCAGCGTTCTTTCCGTGGAATTAGCTGCCCTTTCATCTTCTGTGTGACTATTGTAGCATAACCATGGTGATCAAAGGGAACAGTGTATTGCACCAGAGAGAGAGTTGTTCTGTATAGACCCAGTAAGATTCAAGATGGTTTATTGTCATTCTTCAGAACACGAGGGTAAAGGAGAACAGAATGATTGTTCGTCCGGATCGGATGCAGCATCAAAACACAATAAGCATAAAGAATACAATTAAAAAACACACAATAAATATAAACATTGGAGCAATTCTATGAAACACAATACACAAGTAATTGCTGTGTGAAAGACTGATCGTATGTTCATTAACTGATGCTAGGTGCTAGTAAGGGTGGAGTGTGGGAGGATGTGGTGTTTAGTGCCACTTCAGTTGCAATGAAAAGCTGCGTGTGGAGTTTAAGGCTGTTCAAACGTAAAAAAAAACACTATTCCTACTCGTTTTAATCTGGCAGCCCCCAGTAATCAACCAATATAAACTCTTAAGGACCGCTGCATAAGGTTTGGTGCATGAAAAATATGAAATATTCTAAGTGTCACCTTCAAGGACATCTTCAATAGGCGATGACTCAAGAAGGCAGCACCCATTACTGAAAACCCTCACGACCAAGGACATGTCCTCTTCTCGTTGTTACCGCGAGGGAGGAGGTACGGTGCCGGAGTACACCCGCTTAATGTTTCAGAAACAGCTTCTTTCCCTCTGCCTTCAGGTTTCTGAACGGACCCTGAACCTACCTCACATTTCGCTCTCTTTTAAAAATTACAAACGTTTGTACTTAGTCTTGCTTTTCAGAGTTTATTATTATTATATGTCATGACGTTTGTTGTTTTGCAGCAGCAGTACATAAAATATACTATATATTCGATCGTATATATACAATAAGAAATATATATGAATATAATAGATTAGTAGTGCAGAAAGAGAGCAAAAATAGTGTTGCAGTGTTCATGGCCACCTTTCTGAGGCATGGTCTTTTGAAGATGTCCTTGAAGGCAGGGAGGCTACTGTCCATGATGGAGCTATTTATGTTCTAATATTTCTTACAATTTATAGTATTTTTATGTATTGCACTGAGTTGCTGCCACAAAACAGCAAATTTCATGACATATATCAGTGATCATGTCAGATTCTGATTCTGAAGTGCTGAATTAGCATCTTTTATCTGTCTGCAATCGAGGATTTACAGCATAGTAATCTTACCAAACAAAGGACAGGAGGCAGAGAGCAGTGAGACATAGAAATAGAATGAACTATTATGGAGAATAGTTGGTGGGTGAGAGATCTTGAGGGAATTACCAGATGGAGGAGAAAAACATGAGGTTTGAGCTAAATGCTCCTTCAAAAATTTATGTATAAAATGATTCCCTCCCTAAGGTTCAGATGAAGTATTTATTCAATCTCTTTCTACTTGCTGTTTCTAAATGGTGTCACTTTGTGTAAGTTTACATGGCTGAATATGTAATGCTTTTCCAATGTCCATAACTGCATCTCGGACGCAAGAGATTGCAGATGCTGTGCTACAAATCTGTGCATGCAGCGCTGTCTCCTTCCCCCTTCGTTTCCAGTCCTGATGAAGGTTCTGGACCCAAAACTCAGCAGGTCAGGCAGCATCTGTGTAAAGGAATAAAGAATGTGTTACCCTGGACTGTGTGTGTTATTCTGGATTTCCAGCTCTTGTGCTTGGGAAAGAGTCGCGGGGTAATGATGCAGCTCTATAAAACTCTGGTTAGGCCACACTTGGCGTACTGTGTCCAGTTCTGGTCACCTCACTATAGGAAGGATGTGGACGCATTGGAAAGGGTCAGGAGGAGATTTACCAGTATGCTGCCTGGTTTAGAGAGTATGCATTATGATCAGAGATTAAGGGAGCTAGGGCTTTACTCTTTGGAGAGAAGATGAGAGGAGACATGATAGAGGCATACAAGATATTAAGAGGAATGGATAGAGTGGACAGCCAGCGCCTCTTCCCCAAGGCACCACTGCTCAATACAAGAGGACATGGCTTTAAGGTAAGGGGTGGGAAGTTCAAGGGAGATATTAGAGGAAGGTTTTTTACTCAGAGAGTGGTTGGTGCGTGGAATGCACTGCCTGAGTCTGTGGTGGAGGCAGATACTAATGAAGTTACTAGATACTAGTGAAGTTTAAGAGACTGCTAGACAGGTATATGGAGGAATTTAAGGTGGGGGGGTTATATGGGAGGTAGGGTTTGAGGGTCGGCACAACATTATGGGCCGAAGGGCCTGTACTGTGCTGTACTAATCTATGTTCTATGTTCTATGAAATGGACAGTCAATGTTTCGGGTTGAGATATTTCATCTCCAAAACACTGACTGTCCATTTCCCTCCATTGATGTTGCCTGATCCTCTGAGTCCCTCCAGCATTTTGTGTTTGTCGATTAGTGGGACATGTCTGATCTCACTCTCTTAGTGCTTCAGGCTGCTGCATCCTCTCACCCCACTCAGTTAAGTCCTGCAAAGCCACTGAGTTCCCCTCATCAAATAGGATGAACCAAATAATCACGTATAATTGGCTTGTTGCTCCAGATTCCAGCATCTGCAGTCTCTTGTGTCTCAGTCATTTACAAAGCAAAGTAATTACTATTAGGCCACTTCTGAAGCACAAATTATTTGAGATTTGTTTTACAAAATTACATTGTTAATGAATCCGAAGGAGGAACTCTCCTGTAGGGAAGGAATGAATGACTGTGAAGATGTTTATTGTATTAGTATGTTGGCGCCGTGGCACAGCTGACAGAGCAGTTGTCTCACAAGGTTCAATCCTGATCTCTGGTGCTGTGTATTTTCCCTAGGGTGATGCATTTTCCTCTCACACCATGGAGATGTGCTGGTATCAGAATCAGAATCAGGTTTATTATCACTGAAGTATGTTGTGAAATTTGTTGTATTGTGGCAGCAGTACAGGCAATACATAAAATATACTATACATTGCACAGTATATAAATAGGCACCCGTTAGTCTCGTGAGACCATGGATTTGCGCCTTGGAAGGTTTCCAGGGCGCAGACCTGGGCAAGGCTGTATGGAAGACCGGCAGTTGCCCATGCTGCAAGTCTCTCCTCTCCACGCCACCGATGTTGTCCAAGGGAAGGGCACTAGGGACGATACAGCTTGGCACTGGTGTCGTCGCAGAGCAATGTATGGTTAAGTGCCTTGCTCAAGGACACAACATGCTGCCTCAGCTGAGGCTCAAACTAGCTACCTTCAGATCACTAAACCGATGCCTTAACCACTTGGCCATGGGCCAACACTACAGTATTATACATAGGTGTATACTATACATCATATATACAGTAAATATACTAGATTATTTATTTATTTTTGGGATACAGCATGGAATAGGCCCTCCTGGCCCTTTGAGCTTCACAGCACAGCAATCTCCTGACTTAATCCTAGCCTAATCACGGGATAATTTACAATTCCCAATTAACCTACGAACCATTATGTCTTTGGAATGTGGGAAGAAACTGGAGCACCCAGAGGAAATCCACGCAGTCACAGAGAGAATGTACAGACTCCTTACAGGCAGTGGTGGGAATTGAACCCGGTTCACAGGTTAGCAGCACTAACCACTACGCTGCCATGGCGCACCCTTGTGTGTATGAAAAATAAGTATTGCAAAAATGAGAGCAAAAATAATGAGGTAGTGTTCATGGGTTCGTGGACAGGTCAGAAATCTGATGGCAGAGGGGAAGATGCTGTCCCTAAAACATTGAGTGTGCATCTTCAGGTCCTATACCTCATACCTGATGGTAGCAATGAGACAAGGGCATCCCCTGATGGTGGTAGTCCCTAATGATGGATGCTGTCTTCCTGAGGCATCGTCTCTTGAAGATATTCTTGATGGTGGGGAGGCTAGTGCCCATGGTAGAGTTGGCTGAGTTTGCATTTGTCCCTTCATTTGAGATGGTGATGCAACCAGCTTGAGTGCTCTCCAGCGTAAATTTGCTAGAGTCTTTGGTGTCACACCAAGTTTCTTCAGACTCCTAATAAAATATAGCTGCTGGGATGCCTTCTTCATAACTGCATCAGTATGTTGATCCCAGGATAGATCTTCAGAGATGTTGGCAGTAAATTGCTCCTCGTTTGTACGAGAGTGATAGATACTGGAGGAAGTTGGTGGGAATGCAGGGAGAATAAATTGGGATCAGTGTTGGATTAGGTGCTTGATGGTTGTCACAGATACTCTAAGCTGCTCTGTGCCTTATAGCAGTGTGGCACACACCTTGAATACTCCACTTCTGAAATTGGCTTACATTCCCTACCGGTGAATTAAAGCCATACTTTCTCTAATTCATCTTTAGCTGATGTACCCTGAGAAATATAGATGGTTATCAGTTTAAGGACAATCAGTTCATCAATACCTCTACTTCCTGAGGAGACTAAAGACACTCAGTACATCCCCGTCGACTCTTACCAATTTTTATCAATGCACCATATCCTGTTGGCTGCATCACAGTTTGCTGAGGCAACTGAGGCCATGACAGCAAGAAACTGCAGAGAGTTGAGGACACAGATCACCTCCGTAGACTCACTGACTCAGTAAAGCAGACAGCATAATCAAAGACCCCGCTCATCCCAGGCATCCACCCTTCTCCCTTCTCCCATCAGGCAGAAGATACAAAAACTTGAAAGCACGTACCACCAGGCTCAAGGACAACTTCTACCCCACTATTATAAGATGAATAAATAGCTCCCTCGTACAATAAATTGGACTCTTGACCCTTCCATTATGATCTTGTGCTCGTTTACTTGCACTGCACTCAATCAATAGCTATTCACTTTATTTTGCATTGTTATTGTTTTACCTTATTCTTCCTCGATGCACTGTGTAATGACTTGATCTGTATGAACAGTGTGCAAGACAAACTTTTCACTGTATCAAAGTTCAAAGTAGTTTTATTGTCAAAGGACATGTACGTCACCATATACAATACAGAGATTCATTTTCTTGCGGGCATACTCTATGAATCCAATAACCATTATAAAATCAATGAAAGACCACACCGAGGAAGCGGACAACTAGTATGCAAAAGGCAGCAAACTGCAAATAAAAAAACGAAAGAAAAAAAAAACAAATATTGAGACCGTGAGATGAAGTGAGTCCATAGGTTATGGGAACAGATCAGTGTTGGGGCAAGTGAAGTTATCCCCTTTGGTTCAAGAGACTGATGGCTGAGGGGTGGTACCTGTTCCTGAACCTTCTGGTGTGAGTCCTGAGGCTCCTGTACCTTCTTCCTGATGGCAGCAGTGAGAAGAGAGCATGACCTGGGTGCTGGGGGTCACTGATGATGGATGTTCTTTTTCTGCGATACTGTTTCGTGTAGATGTGCTCAATAATGGGGAGGGTTTTACCCGTGATGGGCTGGACTGTATCCACTACTTTTTGTTGGATTTTCCGTTCAAGGGCATTGGTGTTTCCATTCCAGGCTGTGATGCAGCCAGTCAATATACTTTCCACCACACATATATAGAAATTTGTCAAAGTTTTAGACGTCAAGCCGAATCTTCGCAGACTTCTAAGGAAGTAGAGGTGCTGCTGCGCTTTCTTCATAATGTATTTATATGTTGGGCTCAGGATAGGTCTTCTGAAATGATAACACAGAGGTATTTAAAATTGCTGACCCTCTCCACCTCTGATTTCCTGTTGAGGACTGGCTCATAGACCTTTGGTTTCGTCCTCTGAAGTCAATAATCAGCTCTTGTTCTTTCTGACATTGAGTGAGAGGCTGTCGTTGTGGCATCACTCAGCCAGATTTTCAATCTCTCTCCTACACGTTGATTTGTCACCACCTTTGATTCGGCCTCGTCGTGGTGGTGGCTATCCCTCGAGGTCAAGGATGATGGTCTTCGTTCTGAAGAAGTGGCCCACAGAGTGAAGACACCTGTGCGTGTATTTGTTTAATGTGTACTTGATGTTGCACTCCAAGAAGCACACGGTACTTCACAAATCAACCAATTGATTCCAATGGCATGGAAACCGTGACGAATGAAGCTGATGGATTTGTTGCAGCCTTCATCCGCCTTCACAGCCGTTGAGTTCGAAGTAACTTTGTCCGCCTGTTCCACCGTTGAGGTCTTGTTTGGATTGTTCTTTGTCAGGGACCTCACCCTCGACCTTACCGCTATGGATGACCCTACGAGGAGCATAGCTCCAGACGGCATTGCTCTCGAGATCACAGGACCACACAAGCTTCTCCACCATGACAAGGTGACAATCCATGGAGAATATTCGGCCTATGACAATGGTGTCATCAATAAACTTAAAAATGGCATTGGAGCTGTGCTTAGCCACACAGATGGAGATTGCAAAGGAGACGTTGTTGCCAATCTGAACTAACTGGGGTCTGCATGGGAGAAAAATCGAGGATCTAATTGTATAAAGAGATATTGAGGTCAAAATTTTGAAACTTATTGATTAGTTTTGAAGGGATGATGGTATTGAATGCCGGGCTGTAGTCTATAGAGTATCCTGATGTATGCATCTTTGCTGTCCAGATGTTCCAGGGTTGAGAGAAGAGCCAATCAGATGGCATCTTCTGTGAACCTGTGACCTACCTTGAGTCTACATTGAAATTAATTTTCTTGCAGACATTTGCAGTAAAACAAAGAAAGACAATCAAATCAATGAAAAACTACACACAAAGACTGACGACCAAGCAATGTGCGAAAGAAGACAAACTGTAAATTAAAAAAACATAAATTATGAAGTAAGAAGTAACACTGAGAACATGAGTTGAGGAGACTTTGAAAGTTTGTGTGATCAATTCAGAGTTGGGAGTGATTGAAGTTGTCCACCCCGGTTCAGGAACCTGAAGGTCGCAGGGTAATAACTGTTCCTGAACTGGGTGGTGTGGGATCTAAGGCTCCTGTACCTCCTGCTCGATGGCAGCAGCGAGATGAGAGCATGGTCTGGATGGTGGGGGTCCTTGATGATGGATGCTGCTTTCTAATGGCAGCCATTTCAGAACCCACCGAACGGGAGGCACCACTCTGAAGAAGCTCTGAGGGCTGATGAAACATGAGGTCGATCAGGACAAAGACAGCGGAGTTTTGAACGACTGAGTTCATTGAGAATTGAATGAGGGAGGCAGCCCAGGAGGGTGTGTTGGAATAGTCAAATAATGACTGTCATCTGTTGCAAACAGAGGATAGCCATTTGAGGTGTGGAAGAGGGTGGGGAGTGGTGGTGGTACCTAACAAGAATATAAGGACAGAGTGGGACCAATGGTGATAAGAATGAAGAGAAAGAAACACCGTAAAGCAAGATTGGCTTTCAGGATTTCCAATAAATTCTGATCTTCAGCAACTTAGGAAATTGCCAGAGCAGTCATAAATGTCACCAGTCCCTCGAGTCCCTAGTAATACACACAAAACGATGGAGGAACTCAGCAGGTCAGGGAGAGGAATAATTATCTATTAACACTCCAGGCCAAGACACTTCATCAGGGCTGGAAAGGAGGAGGGAGAAAAGCAGAATAGGAAGGTGGGATGAGGGGAAGGAGAACAAGCTGGCAGGTGATAGGTGAAGCCTGGTGAGGGGGAAGGTAAGTGGATGGGGGAGGGCTGGTATGAAGTACGACGCTGGGAGGTGATAGGTGGAGAAGGTAATGAGCTGAAGAAGCAGGAACCTGATAGGAGAGGACAGTGGACCCTGTTAGAAAGAGAAGGGTGAGGGGCGATAGGCAGTTGAGGAAAGGAGAAAGAGTAAGATGGTAGCCAGAACAGGGAATGGGAGAAGAGAAAAGGAGGGTGGGGAGAAATTACCAGAAGTTATAAAAACCGATGTTCATGTTAGAATCTACCCAGACAGAATATCGGTTGATGTGTGTTTGGATTTTCAGAAGGCCTTTGACTAGGTGCCAGGCATGAGGCTGCTTAACAAGCTTTGAGCCCATGGTATTACAGGAAAGATTTTAGCACGGGTAAAGCAGTGGCTGAATGGCAGGAGGCAAAGAGTGGGAATAAACGGAGACATTTCTGGTTGGCTGCCAGTGACTAGTGGTGTCCACAGGGCTCTGGGTTGGGACCAATTCTTTTTATGTAATGTTATATGTTAATGATTTGTTGAAAAGTTTGCAGATGAAACGAAGCTAGGAGGAGGGGCAAGTCGTTTTGAGGAAGTGGAGAGGCCACAGAAGGAATTAGACAAATTAGGAAAATGGGCAAAGAAATGGCAGATGGAATACAGTGTTGGGGAGTGTACGGTCATGCACTTTGGTAGAAGAAGTGAAAGGGTTGACTATTTTCTAAGTGGAGGGAAAATACAAAAAAAAAGCAGGTGCAAAAGGGACTTGGGAGGCCTTGTGCAGGATTCCCTGAAGGTTAGTTTGCAGGTTGAGTCTGTAGTGACGAAAGCAAATGTGAAGTTATCATTCATTTCAAGAGGACTAGAATATATAAGCAAGGGTATAACATTGAGACTTTAAAAAGCACTGGTGAGGCCTCACTTGGAGTATTATGACCAGTTTTGGGCCCTTTAAAGGATGTGCTGAAACTCAAGCGTGTTCAAAGGAGGCTCATGAAAACAATTCCAGGCTTGAGTGGCTTGTCATGTGAAGAGTGTCTGATGGCTCTGGACCTGTATTCACTAGAATTCAGGAGAATGAGGGGTGACCTCATTGAAACCTATTGAACGGTGAAAGACCTTGATAGAGTGGATGTAGAGAGGATGCTTCCTGTGATGGGAGAGTCTCAGAAGACACAGCCTTAGAATAGAGGGGCGTCCTTTTAGAACGGCGATGAGGAGGAATTTTTTAACCAGGGAGTGGTGAATCTGTGGAATTCATTGCCGTTGGCATCTTTGGAGGCCAAGTCTGTATGTATATTTAAGGCAGAGGTTGATAGATTCTTGATTGATCAGGGCATGAAGGGATATGGGGAGAAAGCAAGAGCCTGGGGCTGAGAGGAAAAATGGATCAGTCATGATGAAATGGCAGAGCAGACTTGATGGGCCAAACGGCCTAATTCTGCTCCTATGTCTAATGGTCTTATGGAATATGAGGTGTTGCTCCTCCAACCTGCCACTGGTCTCATCATGGCAGTAGAAGAGGCTATAGACCGAAATGTCAGGGTAGTGTTTTACAGTACTTGGCATCTTTCTGTGCTACCACTAATATATTATTAATCAGTATATATTAAAAACTCCACTTTGATGGTGAATTGTTTTCAGATTCATAGATGTCCAAAAAACACTGAACATCGGGCAGTGTTTTCAAAATCACTATAGAACAATCTGCCTAGATGTTTATGCTCTGTTTGACATGATTCTGGGGACTGAGGCAATGCATTAGACAGCCTTTGGTGTATACTTTCCATCCCAGTACATTATATGTTATCACTATGTCTGGCAATTAAAGCCGCCGTGAGCAGCAATTATTTATCTCACACAGATGAGATATGATGCTTTACAAGGTTGTCAGCAAAATCTTCAAACGTCATGCTCATTTGTAAAATTATCATCATTTGTAACCAATAACCCACAAAATTCTCACAATATTCCATCTTTAGCTGTTGGCTTTGCATTTTGTTTTAATCATCCTTGGTGTTAGACTAGCTTCAGTTGGAGAGTTGTCAGCTTGCATCCATTGCTAATTTTCTTCCAGTTACTCTCACTGGTTACATGATGTTCCAAAATTATCATGACTTGCTGGGTGTTTTCTGTTTTTATCTCAGATTTCAATATTTGAATGTCAACTGTGAATTAAACCTATTATTTAATGCCCTACCACCAGCTTTATCATTTCAGGCACACAACACGACTCAGATACAAATAGTCAACTACACCTGGCTCATACTTTATTGCTGTCTCCTCTCCCTCCTTCTATCTCTCCATCTGCCTCTCTCTCTTCCTTACCCCCTCTCTTTCTCTCCCTCTTTCTCTTTTACAGATGCACACACCTTTACAGCTACCGCAAAGCACAGAATTACGACACTTGATCTGTGTGGTGCAAGGTCTATAAACGGCACTGAGATAAATGCCAAGATAATGGTGGCGCAGTAGTGTAAGACTAGTACAGCGCCAGTGACCCGGGTTCATTTCCTGCCACTGACTGTAAGGAGTTTGTACCTTCTCCCCAAGACCGTGTGGGTTTCCTCCGAGTGCTCTGGTTTCCTCCCAGATCCAAAGGTGTACGTGTGAGTTGATTAGTTGGTCACATGGGTGTAATTGAGCAGTGTGGTCTTGTTACATAAATACTGTGGTTTAAAATGTTGGAAGCATTCCGCAGGTCAGGCAGCTTCTGTGGCTAAAGAAAGAGTTAATGTTTTCAGAGGTTAGCTTGGTTCCTTTCCCTACAGATTTTGTCTGACGCTAAGCGTTTTCAACACTTTCAATTTTATTTCAGTATCCGGTATCTGAGGTTCTCCAATTTTCAGATTATCTGGCTTTAGGATTTCGCTTGAAGGATATGGACAGAATTTGTTTGGTCTTTCCCTACACCCAGCAGAAAGAACAGGAAAGCTCTCATTTAAACATGTGAATGCACACAGACTTTTCCCCAGGCATAAGGAATCAATAATGTACATATGACACTGTGTAAAAGTCTTAGACACATATATATAGCTGGGGTGCTTTAGATATTTGTCAACGTGGAGTAGAGAGCGAGTCTGTAAATCAGGCAGGAGCAAAGGGTGTGGCAAGGGTGAGTGCTGTGGGAGGCGTGTGGGACAGATGGCAGAGAAGGAGAAACTTTTACACAGTACTGTACTATTTTTAAGGTTGAGGGGAAATATTTAGAAAGGGCCTGAGGAGCAACTTCTTCATGCAGAGAGTGGTGAGTATATATAATGGACTACCAGACAAAGTACAACGACAAATCTTCGAAGACAATTGGACAGCCCTGTGGTTAGGACATCTATTGCACGCAGCTGAGTGGTGTAATAACAACAACCTCTCACTCAATGTCAATAAGACCAAGGAACTGATTGTAGACTTCAGGAGAGGGAAACCAGAGGTCCATGAGCCAGTAATCATCGGAGGATCAGAGGTGGAGAGGGTCAGTAACTTTAAATTCCTGGGTGTCACTGTCTCAGAGGACTTGTCCTGGACCCACCATATAAATATAATTGCAAAGAAAGCACATGATGCCTCTACTTCCTCAGGAGTCTGTGGAGATCTGACATGTCGTCAATAGCCCACAGATGTGTGGTGAAAGTGTGCTGACTGGCTGCATAGTGGCCTGGTGTGGGAACACCAATGCCTTTGAGTGGAAAATACCACAAAAGGTAGTGGATTTGACTCAGTACATCTCAACCATTGAGCACATCTACTTGAAACGTTACCACAGAAAAGTAGTTCCTTTATCAAAGATCCTTACCACCCGGGCCATTCTCTTTTCTCGCTGCTGCCATCAGGTAGAAGGTACAGGAGCCTCAGGACTCGTGCCACCAGGTTCAAGAACAGTTACTACCCCTCAACCATCAGTCTCCTGAACAAAAGGGGATAGCTACACTCATTTAAGAACTTTTTTTATCTTGTTATTTTATGCTCATTATTAATTGCTGTTTATTTATTACCTGCTTTTGCACAGTTTGTTCACAGTTTACAGTTCCTCATGTTTACAGTTTACAGATCCCGCTTACAGTTACTGTTCTATAGATTTGCTAAGTATCTCAGGATTGTATGTGGTGACATGTATGTATTCTGATAATAAATTTTACTTTGAACTTTGTTCAGGTTCAGAGGGATATGGACCAAACGCAGGCATATGAGGCTAGCTTAGATGGGCATCTTGGTTGGCATTGATAAGATGGGCTGAATGGCCTGTTTCCCTACTGTATGATTTAATGAGTAGGTTATCTGAAACACAACTGCTTCAAAGGTACTGCAGAGAAGCACAAAGTAGATTGTATGTTTGAGTCTTGAGAGTGAGGCTTTGAAAATTCCTCTAACTCAGGATAGGAGGTGATTACTAACCTAAGATGTGGGGGTAAGAATGGGGTTAGACAGGAAGAATGGACAGGTCACATGTGTGAATGAGGTAAAGTGGGAAAGGGAATTAGCAATGGAGAGTAGGAATTTCCGTGTGATGGGACCTGGTGGCTTAAAGCATCTGTCAGACTTCAGTGGATCATTATTTGATGGGGTAACAGTGGAGAAGACAGAGACACGAAGAACTGCAGATGCTGAGAGAGTAAAAGCTCAACTACTGGAGAGACTCAGAGGGCCATGCAGCATCTGTGGAGGTGACGGATGGATGATGCTTTGTGAATCGGGACTTGGAGTCAAGAGAGAAGATAGCGAGAGGGAGGGGTGACAGCGTGGGAGGTGGTGGAACCAGATGAGGGGGGAGAAATCTATCATGGCCACAAGCATCCCCACCATCAGGGACGTATTCAAAAGGCAAGAGGTTTCAATTCCATCTGCTGGAGGAACGGCGGGGTCAGCAAGGATGTTGGATCACACTGTCTGAACATCACTTTGAAGGTTGCCATTAGTTTTCCACCCCCGATTATCATTAAATTTGTAACATAGAGTCATCCAGCATGGAATAGGCCATTTGGCCCAACATGTCAGCACCTAACCATAATTAATCCCATTTTGTCAGGCCCTCACTACCATCCAGGGTCCTAAACAGCCCTTCCAGGTGAGGTGACACTTCACCTGTGAGTCTGTTGGGGTCATTTACTGTGTTTGGTGCTCCTGGTGTGGCCTCATGTGCATCGGTGAGACCCAATGTAGATTGTGAGACTGCTACACTGAGCACCTACGCTCCATCCGGCAGAAGAAATGGGATCTCTCAGTGGCCACCCATTTTAATTCTGCTTCCCATTCCCATTCCCTTTCCAATATGTCCATCCATGAATTCTCGAACTTCCCATAATGCCCCCCACACCCCCCTCCTTCACCATTTCCCATCCGCTTTTCCCTCTTTCACTCATCTTGTTGTCCACCCATCACCTCCCTCTGGAGCTCCTCTCCTTTTTCTTTCTGCCCTGGCCTTCTATTCCTCACCTATCAGACTCCCCCCTTCTCCAACCCTGTATCTCTTTCACCAATCAACTTCCCAGTCCTTTACTTCATCCTTCCCCCTCCCGGTTTCACCTGTCACCTTGTGTTTCTCTCTCTCCTCCACCCACCTTTTAAATCTACTCCTCAGCTTTCTCCTCCGGTCCTGCCGAAGGGTTTCGGCCCGAAACGGCGACTGTACTCTTTTCCTAGGCGCTGCCTGGCCTGCTGAGTTCCTCCAGCATTTTGTGTGTGTTTTTTCCATGTTGTAGTATTGCTGGTTGCAGTCTGTGTAGAGTTTGCATACTCTGCAGTGACCACAAGGGCTTCCCACGGAAACAGCATTTTCCTCCCATTCCCTAAGGGGTTAAGGCTGGTAGGTTAATTTGGTCATTGTAAATTACCCTGGGTGTGTAGGCGAGTGGTAAAATCTGGGGCAAATTGGGAATGTGGGGAGGATAGACGTAAATGTTTGCCTAATAGTTGGCATAGACTCAGTAGACCAAAGTGTCTGTTTTTGCACTCTACAAATCTTTGGGCTCAGCCCATAAGTGCTGTGCTGAGTGCAGGGGAACGGGTGGAGGCAGATATTATGGTCGCCAAACAATTGATCTTATTGCCTAATTAACATCTGTAATCTCACAAATGGCAAGCATCTGTCACTAGTATGCTTTATTGCAAGGTGTGTGTGTAGGGGGAAGGGGGAGAGAGGGAGAGAAAGAAGGTTGGGAGAGGGGAGAGTGCAGGGAGAGAGGGAGAGAGAGAGGCAGAGGGAGGGGAGAGAGAGAGGAGAGAGAGGGGGTAGAGAGAGGGGGAGGATAGAAACAGAGAGGCAGAGGAAGGGGAGAGAGAAGGGAGAGAG